>NC_068453.1:4999256-5154734 GCF_023373465.1 Oncorhynchus keta
CTGTTTAATAGCCTCAGATATGAGGCTTACATCTAATTCTTGTATAAAATGAATGAGTGAGGATGTAACTGTTTGAAATTGTGTAATGTGATTTTGGACTGTTTAATGAAGGAAACTCCAATTCCCTAAAAAATGTCACTTAGTCCTTGGCACGCCCCCATGTGCACAGACAGGACCGGGCGTCATGAGACAGCCCTTTTCGATATTCCGAATAAAACCCCACCTGGATTTTCTATCACCAGACCATGTTTCCCTTAATTATGAGAGGACAAAGGTTGCAGACCAGCTTACCTCGATAACGAGAGGGCCAAGGTTTGAGTAGATGGCTGAATCTTTTAACCATACCATGTGGTTAAACTCTTAGACTATCGATACCGACAGAATATGAACATGTCTTTGATACTAATTACTAGTCTGCAGCTAGGAATTCGGTATCATTGAACGCGAAGACCGACAACCGCCGAAACATCCATTCTATAACGACATGAATGAATGTCACTCTGAACCATCCATTCTAACCAAAACAGAGAGATAGAGAGGATGGACACTCTCTAACAGAAACAAACTTTTCAACAGAGACCCCGACGACACACTGAGCGTAAATATATATATCGTTCCCGAATGAGTGAGCGTTCATGTGCAAAGTATTAGCATTTCAATTGTTATAATTATCAACTCTGTAGTGACTTCTCAGCTGACTCCCACTCCCCTTTTGTCTAACAAGCCACGATGCCGGTTAATCCCACTAGGGAAACTCTTATCATTTCCTTGTAACAATCTACTGTTTGTTTATGCATTTCTGTGAATTACTTAGTTAGTAAATACATTATTTAAAACAATTGATGTATGGATGACTCATCGTGAAGACTGGGTACGTGCAGATAACCAACAATTTACGACGTTTGGAATGAGACTAACGTGAGGTAAAGAAGAATTCATTAATCAGAAGACTATTGATCAGATATGAAAATATCTGAAAAGTTATATTAGGAAAATTATAACTTTGTAATCTGAATATTTTCCTTGGTGCCCCGACTTCCAAGTTAATTACAGTTACATGATTAATCAGTTTAATCGCGTAATAATAATTACAGAGAGTCATTTGATAAAGATTAATCTTCAGTTTAATGATGCCAAAGACACGACACCGCATATAAACCAATCACCATCCAGGATCTAAACAACCCATTTTATAATTTGGCATATGGGAGAGTCACTCTCTTTCCGTATTTTTTTCATGCTTTATTGACAGAGTATAAACAGCGGGAGATTAGGTGAAAGGGCAGACCGTGAGGAGGGAGCATGTTTAAAAGACACAAGGTGATCCAATGTTTCTCAATGTTTTGGACCCCCTGATTTGAAATGGTTTAGAGCAGGGGAACATAATAATTCAATGGAAAGAGTAGACATTTGTTCTGTAGTAGTAGTAGTAGTAGTAGTAGTAGTAGTAGTAGTAGTAGTAGTAGTAGTAGTAGTAGTAGTAGTAGTAGTAGTAGTACCTCGGCAAGACGGAGCTGCTCTTCCTCCCGGGGAAGGACTGCCCGTTCCATGATCTCACCATCACGGTTGACAACTCCATTGTGTCCTCCTCCCAGAGCGCTAAGAACCTTGGCGTGATCCTGGACAACACCCTGTCGTTCTCAACTAACATCAAGGCGGTGGCCCGTTCCTGTAGGTTCATGCTCTACAACATCCGCAGAGTACGACCCTGCCTCACACAGGAAGCGGCGCAGGTCCTAATCCAGGCACTTGTCATCTCCCGTCTGGATTACTGCAACTCGCTGTTGGCTGGGCTCCCTGCCTGTGCCATTAAACCCCTACAACTCATCCAGAACGCCGCAGCCCGTCTGGTGTTCAACCTTCCCAAGTTCTCTCACGTCACCCCGCTCCTCCGCTCTCTCCACTGGCTTCCAGTTGAAGCTCGCATCCGCTACAAGACCATGGTGCTTGCCTACGGAGCTGTGAGGGGAACGGCACCTCAGTACCTCCAGGCTCTGATCAGGCCCTACACCCAAACAATGGCACTGCGTTCATCCACCTCTGGCCTGCTCGCCTCCCTACCACTGAGGAAGTACAGTTCCCGCTCAGCCCAGTCAAAACTGTTCGCTGCTCTGGCTCCCCAATGGTGGAACAAACTCCCTCACGACGCCAGGACAGCGGAGTCAATCACCACCTTCCGGAGACACCTGAAACCCCACCTCTTTAAGGAATACCTAGGATAGGATAAAGTAATCCTTCTCACCCCCCTTAAAAGATTTAGATGCACTATTGTAAAGTGGCTGTTCCACTGGATGTCATAAGGTGAATGCACCAATTTGTAAGTCGCTCTGGATAAGAGCGTCTGCTAAATGACTTAAATGTAGTAGTAGTAGTAGTAGTAGTAGTAAATGTAGTAGTAGTAGTAGTAGTAGTAGTAGTAGTAGTAGTAGTAGTAGTAGTAGTAGTAGTAGTAGTAGTAGTAGTAGTAGTAGTAGTAGTAGTAGTAGTAGTAGTAGTAGTAGTAGTAGTAGTAGTAGAAGAAGTAGAAGAAGAGTCTTTGATCTGTCGTGTCTTCTTGTCCATCCCAGGTCCCAGCCAGTAATGCATGTGTTGGTGTCTGTCACCATGGACCCTCCCATGATCTCCCAGAACTACTTCCACTGTGCTGTCCCCATGGCCCTGAACACTCCCGTAACCACAGCCATTCTGTGTGTCACTGTCACTGGGGCCCACGTGGGAAACATACAGGGTACAGATTATCTCGGTTTGTTTGTCCATTAATCTGGCCCGGGAAACTGGCTCTTAGGCTGTTCGACAACACCTGTTAAATTTATTTCACATTTTTATAATGCTTTGGAGATGTTATGGTATCTCTTTGTTTTCTTTAACTTTAATTTTCATTGTGTAACATAACCCATCTTGGAACTCAGTAGTATTCAAACTTTTTCAGCAGGGATTCCATTTTTTTTCACAATCACACCCCACTCCAAATCTAATGAGACAACTTTAAAATCTGTAAATTAATTATTTTACAGATTTTCATCTTTCTTATCAAAAATTAATAAATACATTTACTATTTTTTTTCTTCTAATAATCGTTCCAATAAGGTTGTATATTGTTCCTTATTGAATACCAATAAGTAAATAAAAAAAAATACAATTAAAGCCACTTTCTTTCAAATATGGAGACCCCACTGCGAACCCGACTTTGAATATCACTGCTGTAACTGGTATGTTTCTCTGCCCTAGCTTCTCTCCAGGCATCAGTGTCTGTGACAGTGGATCTACTGGAGGATCATACCAGGACCAGGCCAGCCCGTCTGCTCTTCTTCCCTAGATCAACATCCTCCAGCTGGGTTGAAACAGTTACAGGCACTGCCTGCCACAACTTCTCCCTCAGTATCCCGGTCAGTGGTAGCTTCACACCACTTTCTATGTGTGTGTAGAAATTGACCACCTTAGTCACAGGCTTCATCAATGAGTGCATAGACGACGTTGTCCCCACTATGATTATACGAAAGTATCCAAACCAAAAACCATAGATTACAATGAAATATCCGAGCTGGGCTAAAGGCTAGAGTTACCACTTACAAGAAATGGGACATGGACACAGACAAGAAAGCCCGCTACGACCTCTAACAAGACATTAAACATGCAAAAGGACAATATAGGACGAAGGTGGAATCCTATTACACTGGCTCCGACTCTCGTTGTATTTTGCAGGGCTTGCAGACGATAATTAAATAAAGGTTAATACATTTTTTGAATGCCCAACGATGTAGAGCTACCAAACGAGCTAAATGCCTTTTACGTTCGCTTTGGGGAATACAACACTGAGTCTTGCGTGAAAGCCCCCGTTGTTCTGGGTGACTGTGTGATCTCGCTCTCTGTGGCCGATGTGAGTAAAACCTTTTTAATAAGTCAACGCTCGCAAGGCTACCGGAACAGACGGAATACCAGGGCGCATTCTCAAAGCATGTGCAGACCAGCTGGCAACTGCCTTCACAGACATTTCACATTTCTCCTTGTCCAAATCTGTAATCCCAACATGTTTCAAGCTGACCACCATTGTCCCTGGTCCCAAGAACTCCAAGGTAACCTCCCTTAATGACTAACAGCCTGTAGCACTCACATCTTTAATTATGAAGTGCTTTGAAAGGCTGGTCATGACAAACATTGATACCATCATCCCAGACACCCTGGACCCACTCCGTTTCGCATACCGCCCCAACAGATCCACAGATGAAACAATCTCAATTGCACTTCACACTGTCCTCTCACACATGGACAAGAGGGGAAATAACTGAGTGAAAATGCTGTTCATAGATGGCGGCAGGTAGCCTACTGGTTAGAGTGTTGGACTTGTAACCGAAAGGTGGCAAGATTGAATCCCCCGAGCTGACAAGGTAAAAATCTGTTGTTCTGCCCGTGAACAAGGCAGTTAACTAAATGTTCCTAGGCCGTCATTGAAAATAAGAATTTGTTCTTAACTGACTTGCCTAGTTAAATAAAGGTTAAATAGACTACAGTTCAGTGTTCTCAACACCATAGTCCCATCCAAGCTCATCACTAAACTGGGCATCTTGGGACTGAACACCTACCTTTGCAACAGGATCTTACACAACCCTAGACCACAAAGCGCTACAGAGGAAGATATACTCAGAGGGAGGTCCACTGGGGAGCCAGGGCCAGCCAATCAGAATGGGTTTTTCACCAGAAAAGGGCGGTATTACAGACACTCCCCCTCAAACTATCCTTCAGGTGAAGAAGCCAGGAGGTCCTGGGCTGGTGTGGTTTCACGTGGTCTGCGGTTGGGGGGCCACTTGGACGTACTGCCAAATTCTCTAAAACAACGTTGAAGGCAGCTTATGGTAAATTAACATTAAATTCTCTGGCATCAGCTCTGGTGGACATTCCTGCAGTCAGTATGACAATTGCACGCTACCTCAAACCTTGAGTTATCTGTGGCACTGTGTTGCGTGACAAAACTGCACATTTTAAAGTGGCCTTTTATTGTCCCCAGCACAAGGTGCACCTGTGTAATGATCGTGCTGTTTAATCATCTTCTGGATATGCCACACCTGTCAGGTGGATCGGTTATCTTGGCAAAGGAGAAATGCTCACTAACAGGGATGTAAAATAAAAAAAACTAAGAAATAAGATTTTTCTGCATATGGAACATTTCTGGGATTTTTTTTTATCAGATCATGAAACATGGGTCCAACTCTTTACATGTTGCGTTTATTTTTTTTGTTCTGTGTAGTTAATGTAATGGTTACTCCGTCTATCTGCACTGACTCCATGAACACTCACAAGTCTATACATACCCACTATATACACACACTACACTGACACTCTCCATACAAAACCTACACACATACACTACATAACCAACAGTATGTGGACACTCGTCGAACATCTCATTCCAAAATCATGGGCATTAATATAGAGTTTGTCCCTCCCCCTTTGCTGCTATAACAGCCTCCACTCTTCTGGGAAGGCTTTCCACTAGATGTTGGAACATTACTGCGGGAACTTGCTTTCATTCAGTCACAACAACATTAGTGGGGTGGGTCACTGATGTTGGGCGATTTGGATTGGCTCACAGTCGGCGTTCCAATTCATCCCAAAGGATTTCGATGGGGTTGAGGTCAGGGCTCTATGCAGGCCAGTCAAGTTCTTCCACAGCGATCTGGACAAACAATTTCTGTATGGACCTCGCTTTGTGCACGGGGGCAATGTCATGCTGAATCAGGAAAGGGCCTTCCCCAAACTGTAAAAGTAAGCATTTCACGGTAAAGGCTACACCCGTTGTATAAAGGTGCATGTGACAAATAACCTTTTATTTGATTTTAAATTAGTGCATGTTAATGTGAGTTTTGTGCCTGTGTGCATCCTTTTGGTGCATATGTGTACATTATGTTGCATGTATGTAGTTGGCTCCATACACACTCAGGTTGTACAGGGGGGCAGAGGCAGCAGCTGGCACAGTGGTAAGGAGCGTTGGGCTAGTAACCGAAAAGTCACTGGCTGGAATCCCTGAGTCGACTAGGTGAAAAATCTGTCATTTAGCCCTAGAGTAAGGCACTTAAACCTCATTTCTCTGTATAAGCGCGTCTGCTAAATAACTCAATTGTATCTGCAAATGTTCAGTGCATTTGACTTAATGGGTGAGATAAGACAGACATTTATTTTATGAGATTGTCTGCACAAAACAAATTTACACGACCATTGTGGAGACACCACACAATGGTTGTACAACTTGTATGGGTTTGTATTTACACATTTACACCTCACTTTTCCCAGTCTGTCTGCACTTGGTAAATGCTTAGTGTGTTTTTGGGGTGTTTATTTGAGGAGTGTTTTGGTGTGTTCTCTGGGTCTGTCCTCCAGGAGTGTATATCAGACTACCATGAGGTGCCTCTGTCTGTTCAAATGGCTGTGGAGGGCCTGGAGGTACCAGGGACAGGAGGACTGAAGTCAGTCCTGAGCCCAGACAACCCAACCTCTTTTGCACACATGGTGAGCGCTCTCTGTGTGTGTGTGTGTAATTTGGTTGTGTATCTGTGAATGTGCTAGGTAAAGCCCCGCCTTATCTCAGCTCACAGGTTACCATAGCAGCACCCCACTCGTAGCACGCGCTCCAGCATGTATATCTCACTGGTCACCCCCAAAGCCAATTCCTCCTTTGTCCGCCTTCCCTTCCAGTTCTCTGCTGCCAATGACAGGAACGAACTGCAAAAATCACTGAAGCTGGAGACTCATATCTCCCTCACTACCTTTAAGCACCAGCTGTCAGAGCAGCTCACAGATCACTGCACCTGTACATAGATGGGCTGTTTACAGATGGGCTATGTACCTACCTCATCCCCATACTGTATTTATTTATCTTGCTCCTTTGCACCCCAGTATCTTTACTTGCACATTAATCTTTTGCACATCTATCACTCCAGTGTTTAATTGCTATATTGTAATTACTTCGCCACCATGACCATGGCCTTACCTCCCTTATCCTACCTCATTTGCACACACTGTATATAGACTTCTTCTACTGTATTATTGACTGTATGTTTGTTTATTCCATGTGTACCTCTGTGTTGTTGTATGTGTCGCACTGCTTTGCTTTATCTTGGCCAGGTAGCAGTTGTAAATGAGAACTTGTTCTCAACTAGCCTACCTGGTTAAATAAAGGTGAAATAAAATGCATTTTTAGAAAAATGTTTTTTGCAGCAGTTTGCAGCAGTTTGATGTTTTTTTCCCAGATCTTGCTGGAGAAGGTTTGTGGCGAGGACCATGTGTGTGTCTCTGACTTATCAGTCAACGTCACCAGGTGAAATATGTCAAATATTTGTCCAATTTGTCATTGTATTAATTGAACTGTTTCTTAAACGGTCTCTCTCTCCCGCTCTCTCCTCCAGTCCAGAGGTAGTGTGTAGCGAAGGTTTCCCAGTAGAAGTAGAGGTAGAGGTGGCTAACAGTGGAGAGGATTCCTCTGAGGCTGAGCTGACACTGGTCCACCCCTCCTCCATACCCTTCGTTCCTACCAAACGGGTAAGACCCACCACTGTCGGGAGGGATGGAGGCAGGTTTAGGATGAAGGGCTAGAGTGATGTATGAAGGGGTGTGATGGAGAGATTTAGTTGTGAGCAGGGGTGGGAAGGATGGAGGGATGAAAGGATGAACGATAGAGAGATATACTGTATGAAGGGATGCCATGGATTTAGTTGTGAGCAGGGGTGGGAATGATGGAGGGATGAAAGGATGGGATGTTGTTAGTTGTGAGCAGGGGTGGGAAGGATGGAGGGATGAAAGGATGGGATGTTGTTAGTTGTGAGCAGGGGTGGGAAGGATGGAGGGATGAAAGGATGGGATGTTGTTAGTTGTGAGCAGGGGTGGGAAGGATGGAGGATGAAGGGATGGAGATGGTTTTGGTTGAGCAGGGGTGGGAAGGATGGAGGGATGAAAGGATGGGATGTTGTTAGTTGTGAGCAGGGGTGGGAAGGATGGAGGGATGAAAGGATGGGATGGATTTAGTTGTGAGAAGGGGGTAAGAATGGGAAGGATGGAGGGTTGGTGGATGAAAGGATGGGATGGATTTAGTTGTGAGCAGGGGTGGGAAGGATGGAGGGGATGGTGGGATGGATGTAGTTGTGAGAGGGTGGGAAGGAAGGATGGGATGGATTTAGTTGTGAGCAGGGGTGGGAAGGATGGAGGGATGAAAGGATGGGATGGATTTAGTTGTGGGAAGGATGGAGGGATGAAAGGATGGGATGAATTTAGTTGTGAGCAGGGGTGGGAAGGATGGAGGGATGAAAGGATGAACGATAGAGAGATATACTGTGTGAAGTGATGCGATGGTTTTAGTTGTGAGCAGGGGTGGGAAGGATGGAGGGTTGAAAGGATGGATTTAGTTGTGAGCAGGGGTGGGAAGGAAGGAGGGATGAAAAGATGGGATGGATTTAGTTGTGAGCAGGGGTGGGAAGGCAGAAGGGATGAACAGATGGGATGGATTTAGTTGTGTGCAGGGGTGGGAAGGATGGAGGGATGAGAGGATGAACGGTAGAGATATAATGTATGAAGGGATGGGATGGTTTTAGTTGTGAGCAGAGGTGGGAAGGATCAAGGGATGGGATGGATTTAGTTGTGAGCGGGGGTGGAATGGATGGAGGGATGAAAGGATGGGATGGATGTAGTTGTGAGCAGGGGTGGGAAGGATGGAGGGCTGAAAGGATGGGATGGATTTTGTTGTCATCAGGAGTGGGAAGGATGGAGGGATGAAAGGATGGGATGGATTTAGTTGTGAGCAGGGGATGGAGGGATGGGATGGATTTAGTTGTGAGCGGGGGTGGGAAGGATGGAGTGATGAAATGATGGGATGGATTTTGAGCAGGGGATGGAGGGATGGGATGATTTAGTTGTGAGCGGGGTGGGAAGGATGGAGGGATGAAAGGATGGGATGGATTTAGTTGTGAGCAGGGGATGGAGGGATGGGATGGATTTAGTTGTGAGCGGGGTGGAAAGGATGGAGGGATGAAAGGATGGGATGGATTTAGTTGTGAGCAGGGGATGGAAGGATGGAGGGATGAGAGGATGGGATGGATTTAGGGATGAAAGGATGGGATGGATGGAGGGATGAAGGGGATGGAGGGATGGGATGGATTTAGTTGTGAGCAGGGGTGGGAAGGATGGAGGGATGAAATGATGGGATGGATTTAGTTGTGAGCAGGGGTGGGAAGGATGGAGGGGATGAAATGATGGGATGGATTTAATGGAGGGATGAAATTATGGGATGGATTTAGTTGTGAGCAGGGGTGGGAAGGATGGAGGGATGAAAGGATGAACTATAGAGATATATATATTGATTGAAGGGATGGGATGGATTAAGTTGTGAGCAGGGGAGGTAAGGATGGAGGGATGAAAGGATGGGATGGATTTAATGGAGGGATGAAATTATGGGATGGATTTAGTTGTGAGCAGGGGTGGGAAGGATGGAGGGATGAAAGGATGAATTTATAGAGAGGGTATATATTGATTGAAAGGATGGGATGGATTTAGTTGTGAGCAGGGGAGGTAAGGATGGAGGGATGAAAGGATGGATTTAGTTGTGAGCAAGGGTGGGAACGATGGAGGGATGAAAAAATGGGATGAATTTAGTTGTGAGCAGGGTTGGTAAGAATGAAAGGATGGGATGGATTTATTTGTCTGCAGGGGTGGGAAGGATGGAGGGATAGAGATATGATAAACTGTTTGCTTTTATCAGCTCGTTTTGTTTGGCTTTGATCATGTCACAGGTAACATTTCATTCTGTCATAGCCATCAGGACCAGGCCAGGTGGCTGTTTGGTGTGTGTCCAACACCACAGGACTAGAAAACATCACACACACAGTGTGTCCTCTCAGCTCTTCCGTCCTGAGACAGGGGGCACGGGTAAACATCATTAAGCCTTCTGAATTTTTGTAAAACTGAGAGAGACAATATTTTGATCTGATTCTGCCCTTCCACCAGGTGACAGTGTTGATGTCATTCACAGTGTTTGAGCCAACCTGTTTGAGAGAAAGACTGGCTTTAAATGTGTTTGTTACTAGGTGAGTCACCATTTCCACGGAAAGAACTTAACCAGTGATGGGGAGGGGGGGGGAAATGAAGCTATTATTTTCTATTTTACTCTATACCATTCATCTATCTAATCATAATTTGTAGATCATAATTTGTGTCATGGTAAACATGTATTCATTCTTCTGTCCTACAGTGATAATGAAGGACAGGGCACCCTTCAGGATAACTATGCAAGTGCCTCTGTCGATGTCAAACTTCCTATCAATATTGTTGTGAAAGGGTGGGTGCATACAATTTCCTCCTCAGACAAAGTATCAATATGACAATAGTGACTGAGTCAGGATAAATGATCTTTACTTATTATATTTCAGGGGAGACTCCTCCCAATACATAACTTTCCCAGACAACAAGCTTCTGGAGCACATATACATGGTAGGAATAAATACTACTGTACATTGTACTGCTGCCCACTGGTTCTGTATACATGTCTGTCTCTATCTGTTAGTATTTCAACTACACGTTATATCTCTCCATCTCTGAGGTGGAGAATTTTGGAGATGTGGCAGCACCGGTCAATGTAACATTTGTGATTCCAGTGGAGTTGGACTCTGGTTACCTGTGGAATGTGTCTCTTCCTCAAACAGTGAGTGCAGCCTGGGTCCTTTTCATTAGGGTACACCTTTTTGGCATTGTCAGCGAAAATGGGTTTTTCTTATTGGGCAAGTTTAGATAGTACCTTCGTGTTTCACTCACTTTAAGCATTTACTTTTGTTTTGTGCCCGGTCTGTAGCAGACACAGGTCATCTGACAGCATCGAAAATAGTCAAGCAGCACTTTCCTCAGTCAATCAGCATGAAGTACCAGTGGCGGGATATGGTATTTGGTTAGTTGCATATGTCTTCCGGCATTATACGTGTACTTATTTGTATGTGCATGTCTGTCTTTGTGCCAAAGGATAACAGCAGAGGAAAGTGTGAGAGGAAGGAGGTATTCTCTAAACAGGAAAAAAACACTCTGTTTTATCAGGTGAGATAGACCTCTAAAAGAGACATAAACTCAATAGAAACATGGGTGTTTCTCTAATCACTTGTCATTACAAGTACAGTCATTTCTACTCTAACTCTTCTGATTGGGTCTACCACAGCACTGTAGTGGGGTCGTCTGTCATCTGGTTGGCTGCACCATAGGACTGTCATCCAACAATCAGCCAACCATCTTCAAGTTTGTTGGGAATATCAGTAGAAACTCAGAGGTAAGAATAATCGTAACTTCATACATACGTTTCATATTGTTGAATAATGTATGTAAGCACATGTTTTGTATGGGCTAGATGAGGCAGCCGTATATAGATTGCTCTGGTATGGGTCAATGTCAAGCAGATGAGGGGCTAGATTCTATCAGATCCGTGTCAGACGACACCCGCATAGCGGTTGTTTTGGCAGTGTCAAATCAAAGCAAACTTTATTTGTCACATGCCCCGAACTCAACAAGTAGACCTTACCGTGAAATGCTTACTTACAAGACCTTAACCAACAGTGCAGTTCAAGAAGAGTTAAGAAAATATTTACCAAATAAACTAAAGTTAATAAAAAAAATAAAAAAACCTAACAATAACAAGGCTATATACAGGGCGTACCGGTACCGAGTCAGTGTGCGGGGGTATATGTTTGAGGTCATTTGTATATGTAGGTAGGGGTGGAGTGACTATTCATAGATAATAAACAGCGAGAAGCAGCAGTGTACAAAACAAAGTCTTATGGCTAGGGGACAGAAGCTCTGAAGGAGCTTTTTGGTCCAAGACTTGGCACTCCGGTACTGCTTCCCGTGCGGTAGCAGAGAAAAGAGTCTATGACTATGGCAATTTTATGGGCTTTCCTCTGACACCACCTATTATATAGGTCCTGGATGGCAAGAAGCTTGGCCCCGGTGATGCACTGGGCCGTTTGCACTACCCTCTGTAACGCCTTACGGTCAGATGCCGAGCAGTTGCCAACCCAGGCGGTGATGCAACCGGTCAGGATGTTCTCGATGGTGCAGCTGTAGAACTTTTTGAGGATCTGGGGATCCATGCCAAATCATTTCAGTCTCCTGAGGGGGAAAAGGTTTTGTCGTGCCCTTTGTCTTGGTGTTTTTGGACCATGATAGATCATTGGTGATGTGGACACCAAGGAACTTGAAACTCTCGACCCGCTCCACTACAGCCCAGTTGATGTTAATGGGGGCCTGTTCGACCTGCATTTTCCTGTAGTCCACAGGACACTCCCTGTGTCGTCAGCAAACTTAATGATGGTGTTGGAGTCATGTTTGGCAATGCAGTCGTGGGTGAACAGGGATTACAGGAGGGGACTACGTACACACCCCCGAGGGGCCCCACACCCCCGAGGGGGCCCTTACCACCTGGGTGCGGCCCACCAGGAAGTCCAGGATACATTTGCAGAGAGAGGTGTTCAGTCCCATGGTCCTTAGCTTAGTGATGAGCTTTGAGGGCACTATGGTGTTGAATGCTGAGCTGTAGTCAATGAACAGCATTCTCACATAGTTGAAGTCGGAAGTTTACATACACTTACAGTATATCACAAAAGTGAGTAAACCCCTCACATTTTTGTCAATATTTGAGTATATATTTTCATGTGACAACACTGAAGAAATTACACGTTGCTACAATGTAAAGTAGTGAGTGTACAGCTTGTATAACATTGTAAATTTGCTGTCCTCTCAAAATAACTCAATACACAGCCATTAATGTCTAAACCTCTGGCAACAAAAGTGAGTACACGCCTAAGTGAAAATGTCAAAATTGGGCCCAAAGTGTCAATATTTTGTGTGGCCACCCTCATTTTCCAACACTGCCTTAACCCTCTTGGGCATGGAGTTCACCAGAGCTTCACAGGTTGCCACTGGAGTCCTCTTCCACTCCTCCATGACGACATCACGGAGCTGGTGGATGTTAGAGACCTTGCACTCCTCCACCTTCCGTTTGAGGATGCCCCACAGATGCTCAATAGGGTTTAGGTCTGGAGACATGCTTGGCCAGTCCATCACCTTTACCCTCAGCTTCTTTAGCAAGGCAGTGGTCGTCTTGGATGTGTGTTTGGGGTCGTTATCATGTTGGAATACTGCCCTGCGGCCCAGTCTCCGAAGGGAGGGGATCATGCTCTGCTTCAGTATGTCACAGTTGCCATTCATGGTTCCCTCAATGAACTGTAGCTCCCCAGTGCCGGCAGCACTCATGCAGCCCCAGACCATTACACTCCCACCACCATGCTTGACTGTAGGCAAGACACACTTGTCTTTGTACTCCTCACCTGGTTGCCACCTCACACGCTTGACACCATCTGAACCAAATAAGTTTATCTTGGTCTCATCAGACCACAGGACATGGTTCCAGTAATCCATGTCCTTAGTCTGCTTGTCTTCAGCAAACTGTTTTCAGGCTTTCTTGTGTATCATGTTTAGAAGAGGATTCCTTCTGGGACGACAGCCATGCAGACGGATTTGATGCAGTGTACGGCGTATGGTCTGATCACTGACAGGCTGACGCTGAGCACGTGCACTCAACTTCTTTGGTCGAACATGGCGAGGCCTGTTCTGAGTGGAACCGCTGTATGGTCTTGGCCACCGTGCTGCAGCTCTGTTTCAGGGTCTTGGCAATCTTCTTATAGTCCAGGCCGTCTTTATGTAGAGCAATAATTATTTTTTTCAGATCCTCAGAGAGTTCTTTGCCATGAGGTGCCATGTTGAACTTCCAGTGACCAGTCAGTATGAGGGAGTGTGAGAGCGATGACACCAAATGTAACACACCTGCTCGCCATTCACACCTGAGACCTTGTAACACGAACGAGTCATATGACACCGGGGAGGGAAAATGGTTAATTGGGCCCAATTTGGACATTTTCACTTAGAGGTGTACTCACTTTTGTTGCCAGCGGTTTAGACATTAATGGCTGTGTGTTGAGTTATTTTGAAGGGACAGCAAATTTACTGTTATACAAGCTGTACACTCACTACTTTACATTGTAGCAAAGTGTAATTTCTTCAGTGTTGTCACATGAAAAGATATACTCAAATATTTACAAAAATTCACTTTTGTGATATACTGTAGGTTGGAGTCGTTAAAACTTTTCAACCAAGGAAAACGGCTGTGAGAATATTTCTACAATATTCACATGTTGACACCCTTACGATCTACGACTGTCTAGCTGGCTGGGTTTAGTATACTTACTGGCCCATACCAGTGACATAACTAACTATGTTATCAACATATGGCAGAACACAAACAAAATCTTGCTCACTTATTTTGCCAGCAAGAAAGAAATAGCCACATTCATTCAGAAAGGGGGGAAGAGAATAGCTAGCCATTGCAAGAAACATTTATAATCCCATTGAGCAAAATCCACAATCCACCCCTCCAAATGAAGCCTGGCTCTGGGGCTTCTCAGAAATAGGTGCTACACTCCCTTTAAAGGTCATTTCTGATTGTGCCAATGTAACCGATATGAAATGGCTAGCTAGTTAGCGGTGGTGCGCGCTAATAGGTGACGTCACTCGCTCTGAGTCCTGAAGTAGTTGTTCCCCTTCTACCGCAGTTCCACCTCCAACACAGCCAAAATGCCAACGCGGGTTAGCGCTCCATCTGATTGAATCGAGGCCGAGATTCACGTTATGAGTTGTTGTGGTTCAGTTTCAGTAGTGTTGTTTGTTTCCCAGGGTTCAGCGGTGCAGGTGGAGGTGGTCAGTTGGGGGTCGCTGTCCTTCGACCAGAGTGTCTACTCCCAGTACCCTGCCGTTGGTTCTCAGAGTGTGAAGGTGAGCCAATAATTTCAGATGCTCTCTAAGGGCTCTAAGGGCTCCAACTAAGGGCTCTAAGGGCTCCAACTGCTCTTAAACGCTAGTAAAACCAAATGCATGCTTTTCAACCGTTCGCTGCCTGCACCCGCACGCCTGACTAGCATCACTACCCTGGATGGTTCCGACCTTGAATATGTGGACATCTATAAGTACGTAGGTGTCTAGCTAGACTGTAAACTCTCCTTCCAGACTCATCGGGGCGGCAGGGTAGCCTAGTGGTTATAGTGTTGGACTAGTAACTGAAAGGTTGAAGGTTCAAATCCTTGAGCCGACAAGGTACAAATCTGTCGTTCTGCCCCTGAACAGGTAGTTAACCCATTGTTCCTAGGCCGTCATTGAAAATAAGAATTTGCCAGGTTAAATAAAGGTAAAATAAAAAATAAATAAAAAATATCAAACATCTCCAATCGAAAATCAAATTTAGAGTCGGCTTTCTATTCCGCAACAATGCCTCCAAACTTACCCTAGTAAAACTGACTATCCTACCGATCCTCGACTTCGGTGATGTCATCTACAAAATTGCTTCCAACACTCTACTCTTATCTCCCTCACCAACATCAAACATCTGCTATCTGAGCAGCTAACCGATCGCTGCAGCTGTACATATTGGTAAATAGCCCACCCATTTTTACCTACCTCATCCCCATACTGTTTTTATTTATTTACTTTTCTTCTCTTTTGCACACCAATATCTCTACCTGTACATGACCATCTGATCATTTATCACTCCAGTGTTAATCTGCAAAATTGTAATTATTCGCCTACCTCCTCATGCCTTTTGCACACAATGTATATAGACTCTTTTTTATAGACTTTTTTTTCTACTGTGTTATTGACTTGTTAATTGTTTACTCCATGTGTAACTCTGTGTTGTCTGTTCACACTTCTATGCTTTATCTTGGCCAGGTCGCAGTTGCAAATGAGAACTTGTTCTCAACTAGCCTACCTGGTTAAATAAAGGTGAAATAAAAATAAATAAAAATAAATATTCCATCAGATCCTCTTTAGCCCACATCTGCATAGTGGTTGTTTTGGCGGTTGGAACTGCGTTGCCATTGGTTGCATGGAGTCGCGTTAAGAGGAATCCCATGCAGTCTTGTTTACAAGTTCAAACATTGGAATGTAAGATGTAATCTACACCTCGATTAGGCTGATTAGAAATTCATATTATTTTGTTTCATGATTTTCAATTTGAGCACATTATTTCTAATGTGCTTCATGACAATGATCTTTCTCATTTCTTCCACTCACTCTTCTAGATTCTGTCCATTCTGGAGACAACTTCTGAATCCCACACTGCTCTCATTGCTTCTATCAGTGTTGTGTTTTCACTGTTGCTACTGATGATAATCTCTGGGTTTCTCTACAAGGTGAGACACTCCTCTAACCCTAAATCCTAACATAACCCTAGCCTCATGCCTGCATCCCAGTTCAACCCCAACCGCAACCACAATCCTAACCCTGTCTGGTTCAGTGGTTCTGGAGTGGGGAGGAGGGAGTGGGAGGTGACACCCTATTCCCTCTCCAATGATGTCTGTCTGTATGAACAACATTATGTATACATCATACAACCATATGAATATTTATTGACAAAAGACTATTTCTTTTTTCTCAGAAGGGTTTTTTCAAGAGCAGAAGAATTGCCTCTGGTGGTGTTGATTATAGTCCAGCTGTTCCTGGTCGGACTGCAGCCCCTGATGATGACCATGGTCTGACCGCTGATATTACCTCACTGGGGGAGAACACCCTGTAGCCCAGTGGCGGTCAGTGCCGTTTAAGTTGAGGGAGGACGATTTTTTTCATGCGCATGGCCTTATTTCTATTACAGCATATTGGATGACAGTCATTCATATTCCATTCACCCAGTCCAATGTAACATTAGATAGTTTTAGGCTACTACATGATACTAGAATTTCCCTGTACACATCATGAGGCTTCTACAACCTATGAATGGAAGTTTACAACGTAGGTGCACACAGGTCAAGAGACACATTTGAAGTGACAGACTGTGACACATGGACAGACAGTGACACCTTACACACTCTTGCCTTCATCTAGCTGATACAAGGTGTAGTCATTAGTCCAACATTTGCAAACAAAAGTTTCTAATGGACAAATTCAAGTATTTTTATCCCCGTTTTGTTCCGTTTAAGAAACGTGTTTCAACAGAATCGGCGGAATGAATACACCCCTGATCACGCGTAAACACAGTTCACTTTCATAGCAGCCACGTTGTATTCCTTCTCGCATCCATGCACTCTCCTCCTCTCACCTATTCCCTTCACTTGTGGGCTCCAATGCACATCAACTGTATGTGACCAGATGAAAATAGCTTTCCAAGCCAAACCGCTACACACAGCCTATAGCTAATAGAACTAACGTGTTAGTAATCCCGCTACAATCATGCAGTAACGTTAGTGTACAGTCAGTCATTTTTAAAAATGGAACCTTTTATTTAACTAGGCAAGTCACTAAAGAACAAATTCTTATTTACAATGACAGCCTACTTGTAAAGCCCCCCCGGTCAACACCTCCCCAAACCCAATCGTGGCCAATACTCCCGATACAGCCCGGGATTGAACCTGGGTCTGTAGTGATGCCTCTAGCACTGTAATGCAGTGCGTTAGACCGCTGCGCCACTCGGGAGGCCATAAGCCATTACACCGGTGGGCCTTGGTGGCAATAAATTAGTAATACCATAAGCTTACCTTGACTTGGAAGAGTTCAGGTGTTGTGTTGGAAAGTCATAGCCAGCTAACCTCTTAAGGATCAGACCCTTTTTTTCCCAATTTTCGCCAAAAATGACATACCCAAATCTAACTGCCTGTAGCTCAGAACCTGAAGCAAGGATATGCATATTTTTGATACCATTTGAAAGGAAACTTTGAAATTTGTGGAAATGTGAAATTAATGTAGGAGAATATAACACATTATATCTGCTAAAAGATAATACAAAGAAAAAAAACATGTTTAAAAATATATATATAAAAAAATATTTTTAATCACTTTTACACTGATCCAATGGACCGTTGCATTACTGTTCAAAATGTTGTATCAAGTCTGCCCAAATGTGCCTAATTGGTTTATTGATACATTTTCATGTTCATAACTGTGCACTCTCCTCAAACAATAGCATGGTATTATTTCACTGTAACAGCTATTGTAAATTGGACAGTGCAGTTAGATTAACAAGAATTTAATATTTCTACCCATATAAAACATGTCTATGTCCTGGGAAAGGTTCTTGTTACTTACAATGTCATGCTAATCACATTAGCTCATGTTAGCTCAACTGGCACGGGGGGCGATCCTGTAGAGGCTCTAGCTAACATAGCATCCCTCTGTTTGAGCAGGGTGTTTCAGTAGGCTAAACTAGCTAGCTGCATTTGCTAGGTAAGTAAGTGAAACTGAAAGTGAATTTTATTTATTTATTTTTTAGCCCTTTTTCGTGGTATCCAATTGTTTAGTAGCTACTATCTTGTCTCATCGCTACAACTCCCGTACGGGCTCGGGAGAGACGAAGGTTGAAAGTCATGCGTATTCCGATACACAACCCAACCAAGCCGCAATGCTTCTTAACACAGTGCCATCCAACCCGGAAGCCAGCTGCACCAATGTGTCGGAGGAAACACGGTGCACCTGGCAACCTTGGTTAGCACGCACTGCACCCAGCCCGCCACGGGAGTCGCTGGTGCGCGATGAGACAAGGATTTCCCTACATGGGTTCGAGCCTGGGCCCAGAGTCTCTGGTGGCACTGCTGGCGCTGCAGTACAGCGCCCTTCACCACTGCGCCACCCGGGAGGCCCGAAAGTGATTTTTTGGGGGGGAAATCTCTCTTTCTCTTTTGCTTCTCCTTCATTTTGGAAGATATACATTTGTTAAAATCTGGTAAACTATTGTCTTTCTTTCTCTTTGAGTCAACTACTCACCACATTTTATGCACTGCAGTGCTAGCTAGCTGTAGCTTATGCTTTCAGTACTATATTAATTATCGGATCCTTTGATTGGGTGGATAACATGTCAGTTCATGCTGCAAGAGTTCTGGCAGGCTGCTGGACGTCCTTTGGAAGTTTTCATAATTACTGGAAGGGGTTGAGAACCATGAGCCTCTTAGGTTTTGTATTGAAGTCAATGTACCCAGAGTAAGACGGAAGCTAGCTGTCCTCCGGCTACACCATGGTTCTACCCTATAGAGTGCTGTTCTGGTTACTGTGGACCTTCTTTGCAAAATAGATTTTTAATCAATTATTTGGTGACGTGGTTATATTTAGTATAGTTTTATCTAAAGGATACATTTTTTAAATATTTTATCAAATTCACTGAAGAGGATGGTCCTCCCCTTCCTCCTCTGAGGAGCCTCCACTGCTTTAGCTGTATTCTGGGCTGACCCACCCAGCCACCTTAGCCTTTCTGATACCTCTGTCATTATGATTCTCTCCCGAAGTGTGCACTCACTCTCATACATCTCAAAGTGTGCACTCATATTTAAAAGGAATGGATTGGTATGAGGAATATGGTGGAAACCTGTTTTTTGCCTGTTTTGCATGTTATTTTGGCATTAATATGTGTCACAGATCAGTTTGCAAACAATGTCAAATAAAAATAATATTGAGTTAATAAAGCTGCATACAAACATGGTCTCTTTTTTGCTTTATTTCAGCTTGGCTCAATGCTTTCTGTAGTGGTCGGGCAGCCAGCGGAAAATATGGAGCGTAATATTCTCTAGTTGCGCTGTGATTGGTTCAGTGTTCTGTCACTCATGGAGAAACTACGTCACCGCAAAATCTACGGGTAGAGCTCGAAAATTCAAGCCCCTTACGTGCTGCCATAGAGTTACATTAGAAGTGCCCATCAAAGATGGCTCAAGGTCATTGGCCACAGGTAAAAATTACGTAAAATACCATTATGTCTACCGTAGCTTTGATTGGACTGATCATGTCAACATCATACATTGGGCTCCTGAGTGGTGCAACGGTTTAAGGCACTCTCAGTGGTAGAGGCGTTACTACAGACCCTGGTTCATTTCCAGGGTGTATCACAACCAGCTGTGATTGGGAGTCCCATTGGGCGATGCACATTGGCCCAGCGTCGTTCCGGGTTATGGTTTGGCCATTGTAAATAAGAATTTGTTCTTAACTGACTTTTTTATTTTTACCTTTATTTTACTAGGCAAGTCAGTTAAGAACAAATTCTTATTTTCAATGACAGCCTAGGAACAGTGGGTTAACTGCCTGTTCAGGGGCAGAACGACAGATTTTGTACCTCGTCAGCTCGAGGATTTGAACTTGCAACCTTTCGGTTACTAGTCCAATGCTCTAACCACTAGGCTACCCTGCCGCCCCTTGCCTTGTTACATAAAGAAAATACTTTCAAAATCGTAGCAATCAAGCTAGACAAGCAGTCATCATCATCAATCTAAAGGCAAATCTTTTTGATCCTTGACATATGAAGAGAAATTTAGATAAAACGTATCTGTGCTCATCGGCCATAAATGCGCCACTGCAGCCCCTGGTTTAATCCCAGCCGACTGTGACCGGGAGACCCATGAGGCGGTGCACAATTGGCCCAGCGTCGTCCAGGTTAGGGGACGGTTTGGCCAGCCGGGATGTCCTTGTCTCATCGTGCTCTAGCAAGTCGTTGTGGAGGCAAAGGAACCTGAGCAGTGTGTCAAAAAGCAGTGTGGCTTGACTCTCAACCTTAGTCTAGTCCGTAAGTGAGTTGCAGTGAAGAGACAATATCCTAATTACCAATTGGATATCACGAAAAAGGGGGTAATGCCATGGGGCAGAAAGGTTTTAATACATTGGCTATGCTGTCAATCCAGCATGACTTCTGCCACGTTCAAAACACCTGGAAACTCGGAAATCTACGACTCCAGCGAGTTCAAGACAACTGGGAACTCCGATAAAACTAGCTCCTACTGGGAAAATAATTTTGATAAATCATCCAACGCGGAATTCCAAGTTGAGATTTTTCTAGAGCCCACAAGGACTGCCACGCCACCTTCCTGCTCAAGGGAGCACAGCACAAGGTGAGTCCAATAAATTGTAATATCCCTCATAACTTAACTACTGTTCTGACTTGATGGTGCACATGTAGCCTATAACATGTTTAGAGAAATGTAATCATAGAATATTGTGAGAACTTTCATTTTCTGTTTATATGCCCCCTTTATTTGTCCTAAGGTTCTGACTTGGTGTACTGGTAGAATACTGCAAGAACATCCCATGAATTCTGTCACTATACATTTCAAAAGTGCTGAACAAATAGTTTTGACTACATCCGTACTAGCTTGCTCAAGAATGTCTTAAACGAAATTACGGATTTCCTCTTATTTTCTCGTAGGTTCCCTTATGCAATAGTTTGTACGGCTCAATTGTCAGTAGAAACCACATTTGTTTAAGCAAGTCAGCTATATCAGCTATGTTTTTTTTTTAAAGGCCGTATATGAGGCTGTATGAACTGTTTTGCTGCCAGACAAGGCTCCGCTGATAGCCAGGTGTAGCAGTGGTAAGGATTCACTCCATGGTGCTGAAAAGAAAGCTATGCTGTTGGGACAGCTGTATGTAGGCCCTAACAGTTATAGTGCAATTAATGTACTGTGGAGTGGCTTTGCTGGCATGCAATAAAATATAAATGTTTTAGTTTGCCCTACCAACATTTACATGTTAAAATTGCCACCGCCTCCAGCCATGCTTGACCAAATCCAATGCATGAGGGGAGTGAACACGTGCACACTTCTGGAGAAGGGTAGAGAATCGGAACGCAGCCCAAACCTGCTGAACCCCTCTGGTGTAACTTTCTCCTCGGGTGCTTATCTGTGATTAACGAGGTCTATCTGAAATCCTTTGTGAAGAGCCACAGCCATCAGAGTAGCGAGCTTCACAGAACTGAAGCAGAGGCATTCCTTTCGTGGACAATATTAAGTTATACTTTTTATGATACAATGTCTTTCATATACTGTACAATTCCTTCCATCGATTTATTTGTTAGAAGTCCTAAGATTCATCTTACAGTATGTAATGAAAATATAAAACAATATGACCAAACAAGTTCTTCTTTTATTATCATCAATGCTACATTCATTTTGACAGTAACATGATTGAAGAAGTAGCCACAAGCCAATCTTTATTGATTACGGTACATATTCAGCAACACGACATACCGGTACGACCATTAAATACATTTTAGAAATAGACCTGCAACCCCTGGCAAAGGCAATTGGAATATCAGGCACTAGAGTTGTTTGTTGGTGGTTGAGTGTGCTGCACCACTATTCCTGCCGGCTCGTCAAAATAGACTTTCACAAACAGGCTGTCCCCAAAATTACTTACGTAAAACCGTGAGTTACACGCACTCAAACTCTGAGTATAATCCTTTCCAATCCTTGTCATATGAAGACAAATGTAGAATACGTAAAACATTAGGGAACAAATGATCACCGTACGCAAAGGAGTGAAGTGGTGAAAAAAAAAAAGATCACCAAGGACAACAAACACCCGAGCCACTGCCTGTTCACCCCGCTATCATCCAGAAGGCGAGGTCAGTACAGGTGCATCAAAGCTGGGGCCGAGAGACTGAAAAACAGCTTCTATCTCAAGGCCATCAGACTGTTAAACAGCCACCATAACATTGAGTGGCTGCTGCCAGCTTACTGACTCATCTCTAGCCACTTTAATAATTAAAAAATTGGAAGTAATGTATCACTAGTCACTTTAAAAAAAAAAGCCACTTTATAGGTTTTCATACCCTACATTACTCATCTCATATACTGTATCATGCTGTTTGGCCATCCATATATTTATGTACATATTCTTCTTCATTCCTTCACACTTGTGTGCGAAATTTTAGATTACTTGTTAGATATTACTGCATGGTCAGAACTAGAAGCATTTCACTACACTCACATTAACATCTGCTAACCATGTGTATGTGACCAATAAAATTTGATTTGAAAACAGAAGGGCAGATGGTTGATTGCACGGAATGTGACACCTGACCACAATATTAAAGGTCAACTGTCAAAGGACATACAACAAATAACTAGTAGGGGAGAGACCATGGGTGACTCTGAAATGGCACCCTATTTTCCCTTGCACGCCATCTCAGACGGAGGCCATATGTGAGTGCAGCACACACAACTCTGTACATATCAGGTTATTAACAGGTAGAGAGAATTTAGTCACAATGAACACAAAAATGATGCATTCAAAGATCCCAGATACAAGGCTGATGTCACTATACTTCCTCAAACTGTCCTTCCTCAGAATTGTCCCAAACAGTCTCAGCCAACCAGAACCAAATCTCAACTTCATACAAAAACCAACAAAGTAACTTGGTCTCTCCCCACATCTTAGTCATTTGATAAAATACCACCATGCACATATGGTTAGTTCCAAATGAGATCCTGGACAGATAAAGACTACAGAACATATTATTTAAAAAGGCCATAAATATAGTAAAAGTAAAACAGACTTTACATTCAGTAAATCAACAGTCAGAACCATGTAGTTGATCCGCTTGGCTTGTGATGCATTGTGACGTTGAGGCTTGAAGAATTACGTTTTTTTTTTCTGCAGTGGGTCTTTGAGACAATGGGAGAATCTCAATTGCATACTACTTGCATCCTCTCTCCTCGCCTCCTTCAAGAAACCCAAAGTTACCTTCTCTGACCTTCTCCTCCAATGGGTTTTGAGAAAGAGGCGAGGACATGAGAAGTATGCAGTGGAGATTCTCCCATAGAAGAGCCCATTCTCACCCTTTTCACATTATCGTGCCAACCCAAACCGTACTGGCTCAGATTTTGGTTTCACATTTCCCTTTCTAGCTTGGTTTCAGCCAGTACAGTACAGCTTGGATTGATTCAGTAGTGTGAAAAGGACCTCTCTCTCATGGAGTAGTATGTTTCTGTCAGTGTTATAAATGTTCTATGAGTTGGTTTAGAAACCCAGAGGGTGAGGAGCGACGATGCCTCCATTCTCCACTACGGCAGCAGATATGGCCTTCATGTTCTTAAAGACCTGGGTGGTGGAACTAGACTTCAGGTCCTTGACGTTCTTCATGATCCTGTCATAGGCCTGGTGATGGAGGGAGGAGAGCAGAGATGAGACTTGTATGTACAGTGTGCACACACACACACACACACACACACACACACACACACACACACACAATATAGTGTCAAGAAAAAAATGTGTGAACCCTTTGGAAATACCTGATTTCCACATACATTGGTCATAGGGGCGGCAAGTAGCCTTGTGGTTAGAGCGTAGGACTAGTAAACGAAAGGTTGCAAGATCGAATCCCCGAGCTGACAAGGTATAAATATGTTGTTCTGCCCATGAACATGGCAGTTACCATAGGCCAATGGTGACATTAAATAGGCCAACCGGGAACCCATTGTTCCCCGGTAGGCCTTCATTGAAAACAAGAATTTGATCTTAACCGACTTGCCGAGTTAAATAAAAGGTTAAAACAAATTGATAATATTTTCTTTATTTAACCAGGTAGGCCAGTTGAGAACAAATTCTCATTTACAACTGTGACCTGGCCAAGATAAAGCAAAGCAGTGCAACAAAAACAGTTAAACGGTTAAAAACAATAGAACAATCTGTATACAGTGTGCAAATGGAGTAAGGAGGTACGGCAATAAATAGGCTAATGGTGGCGAAGTAATTACAATTTAGCATTAACACGGGAGTGATAGATGTGCAAGTAGAAATACTGGTGTGCAAAAGAGCAAAAGAAGTAAATAAAAACAATATGGGGATGAGGTAGGTAGTTGGATGGGCTATTTACAGATTGGCTGTGTATAGCTGCAGCGATCGGTAAGCTGCTCCAATAGATTATGCTTAAATAGTTAGTGAATGAGATATAGGTGCTCTGTTAATGGGCTGCTGGAGCATGTGCTACGGGTAGGTGTTATGGTGACCAGTGAGCTGAGATAAGGCGGCGCTTTACCTAGTAAAGACTTAGAGGACCTGGAGCCAGTAGGTTTGGCAACAAATATGTAGCGAGTGCCAGCCGACGAGAGCATACAGATCGCAGTGGTGGATGGAATATGGGGCTTTGGTGACAAAACGGATGGCACTGATCGACTGCATCCAGTTTGCAGAGTAGAGTGTTGGAGGCTATTTTGTAAATGACATCGCTGAAGTCGAGGATCGGTAGGAGAGTCAGATTTACGACGATATGTTTGGCAGCGTGAGTGAAGGAGGCTTTGTTGCGAATTAGGAAGCCGATTCTAGATTTAATTTGGGATTGTAGATGTTTAATGCAAGTCTAGAGCGTTTACAGTTGTCCACATATTCTAAGTCAGAACCTTCCAGAGTAGTGATGCTAGTCGGGCGGGCAGGTGAGGGCAGCGATCGGTTGAAAAGCATGCATTTAGTTTTACTAGCGTTTAAGAGCAGTTGGAGGCCACGGAAGGAGTGTTGTATGGCATTGAAGCTTGTTTGGAGGATTGTTAAACAGTGTCCAAAGAAGGGCCAGATGTATACAGAATGGTGTTGTCTGCGTAGGAATCACCTACAGCAAGAGCGACATCATTGATATATACAGAGAAAAGACTGAGAACTGAAACCTGTGGTACTACCATAGAGACTGACAGCTCTTTCAGAACATCCGCTATCTGGATTTGGGTGAAGGAAAAGCTGGGGAGGCTTGGGCAAGGGGTCGAGACCCTGTTGGCTGGGGTTGGGGTAGCCAGGAGGAAAGCATGGCCAGCCGTAGAGAAATGCTTGTTGAAATTCTCGAATATTGTGTATTTATCGGTGACAGTGTTTCCTAGCCTCAGTGCAGTGGGCAGCTGGGAGGAGGTGCATTTATTCTCCATGGACTTCAGTGTCCCAGATCTTTTTGGAGTTAGAGCTACAGGATGCAAATTTGATCGTCATCTAGGTCACAACAAAAGACAAACAGTCTGCTTAAACTAATAAACACACGATTATTACGTTTTCATTGAACACACCGTGTAAACATTCACAGTGTAGGGTGGGAAAAGGATTGGATTTAATAACTGGTTGATCCTCCTTTGGCAGCAATAACCTCAACCAAACGTTTAATGTAGTTGCGGATCAGACCAGCACAACGGTCAGGAGGAATTTTTGATCATTCCTCTTTACAAAACTGTTTCAGTTCAGCAATATTCTTGGGAAGTCTGGTGTGAACAGCTCTCGAGGTCATGCCACATCTCAAATCGGGTTGAGGTCAGGACAATGACTGGGCCACCCCAGAAGGCATATTGTCCTCTGTTGAAGCCATTCTGTTGTTGATTTACTTCTGTGTTCTGGGTCGTTGTTCTGTTGAGTGATCCAACTTCTGTTGAGCTGCAATTCACGGACAGCTAGCCAATATTCTCCAGCAAAATGTCTTGATAAACTTGGGAATTCATTTTTCCGTCGATGATAGCAAGCGGTCCAGGCCCTGAGGCAGCCCCAAACCATGATGCTCCCTCCACCATAGTTTACAGTTGGGATGTTTTAATGTTGGTGCGCTGTGCCTTTTTTTTCTCAACACATAGTGTTGTGTTTCTTTCCAAACAACTCAACTGTAGTTTCATCTGTCCACAGAATATTTTGCCAGTAGTGCTGTGGAACATCCAGGTGCACTTTTGCAAACTTCAGATGTGCAGCAAATGTTATTTTTGGACAGCAGTGGCTTCTTCTGTGGTGTCCTCCCATGAACACTATTCTTGTTTCGTGTTTTACATATCGTAGACTCGTCAAGAGATGTTAGCATGTTCCAGAGATTTCTGTAAGTCTTTAGCTGACACTCTAGGATTCTTCTTAACCTCATTGAGCATTCTGTGTTGTGCTCTTGCAGTCATCTTTGCAGGAAGGCCACTCCTAGGGAGAGTAGCAACAGTGCTGAACTTTCTCCATTTATAGACAATTTGTCTTTCTGTGGACTGATGAACATCAAGGCTTTTAGAGATACTCTGTAACCCTTTCCAGTCAACAATTCTTAATCTTAGGTCTTCTGAAATCTCTTTTGTTCAATGTATGGTTCACATCAGGCAATGCTTCTTGTGAATAGCAAACTCAAATTGTGAGAGTTTTTTTTTTAATATGGCAAGGCAGCTCTAACCAACATCCCCAATCTCGTCTCATTGACTGGACTACAGGTTAGCTGACTCCGGACTCCAATTAGCTTTTGGAGAAGTCATTAGCCTAGGGCAGGGGTGTCAAAGTCAAATGGACGGAGGGCCAAATAAAAAATTTAGCTACAAGCCGAGGGCCGGACTGTTCGAATGTTCATTGAAAAATTTTTAAATGACGCATATAGTCTAGTGAACCTAATTGAACCTACTGAAAACCTAACAAATATATTCCAATATGATCAGATAAATAAAGCAATATTTTCTTATGGCTCTGTCAGTAATCTTTAATTTTCAACAGACACAAAAGACAAATTTCCTTTATATAAAAATCCCCATAACATGAACATTAAATGAAAGAAACCGGTATTCAAGGCACTATCAGTAGCCTATATTTTCTATTTTAGCAAAAGTGGGCTAAATTTACTTCAAAGAAAAAAACAATAATAGCAATTTTCTATCATCCACTCAACTGAAATATTTTTAAAATATAATTGGATTGAAATACAATAAAATAAAGTGCAAAAATCTATTAATCAAAAACAACACTTTGTTTAAGGAGAAGTAACATGCAGTGAAAACAAATATTAAACTTTAACTTTTAAACTTGAACTGAGTAAAAACTCTAAATATGTGATTGCACAGTAATGTTCACTTGTTTGAGGTTGAGGGTGATACTTGGTGGTGTCCCATCTTTTCCACAAGTTCATCAATGTTCGGGGTAAGGCTCTGAGCTGAGGAAATCCTCAGAATTGAGTGGAGGTGTTCAGCAGTAAGTCGACTTCTGTGTGATGTTTTGTTCAAGTTCATCAAAGAAAACAGTTGTTCACACAGGTATGTGCTGCCAAACATAGACAACGTTTGAGCAGCCTGGATGCACAGCTGGGGCATTGTGTCGGGGAGGAAACGGGCGAACTCCGCAGCACCCACTGCCGCATATTTTGCCCTCAGTGCATCATTGCATTGGAGGTCAATCAACTCCATTTGGAGGTTTGGTGGTGAGCTTTCCACGTCAACAGCAAATGGGTTACCGAGCAGTTCCAACCTGCTTTTTTGTGCTTCAAAGTCAGCAAATCGGCGTCGAAAGTCAGCGGCAAGCATACCTATTTTATCAGCCAACTGTGCGCTCGGGAACGCACTGGTAGAGAGCTTCTCTTTCATGGTCTGGCAGCTGGGAAAGTGGCTCAAATTTTCTTTCCGCATCTGCGTCTCCCACAGAGTCAGTTTGGTTTTAAATGCCTTCACTGTACTGTACATATCAGAGATGACACGATCCCGACCCTGCAGCTGCAAGTTCATTGCATTCAGATGACTCGTAATGTCACACAGAAAAGCCATTTCACACAGAAACATTTCGTCTCGGAGTTGTGTTGTGTCTTTCCCTTTGCTGTCCAAGAACAGACAAATCTCCTCACGAAGCTCGAAACATCTTTGAAGCACCTTTCCCTGGCTTAGCCATCGCACCTCTGTGTGATAAGGCAAATCACCATGCTCCGTTTCTAACTCCGTCAGAAATGCCTTGAACTGGCGGTGATTCAAACCTTTGGCTCTGATAAAGTTAACTGTGCGCGTGATGATGCTCATTACATGCTCCATTTTCAAGGCTTTACCGCACAACGCTTCCTGGTGTATGATACAATGATAAGCTGTCAGCTCACCTGTCGCGTTTTCCTCTTGCATCTTTTTCCCGTATCTTCGCCACCAGTCCGCTCCTGTGTCCACACATCGCAGGTGCTCCGTCGGTTGTCAAACCCACGAGTTTTTCCCAAGGCAGCTCCATCTCATTTACACATCTTGACACCTCTTCATACAAATCATGCCCCGTAGTTGTGCCATGCATAGGACGTAAAGCCAAAAACTCCTCTGTCACGCTTAGGCTGGAGTCCACTCCGCGGATGAAAATTGACAACTGGGCAATGTCAGAAATGTCGGTGCTCTCATCCACAGCCAAGGAATATGCAATGAAATCTTTTCCCTTTTTCACAAGCTGCTCTTTTAGATTGATGGACAACTGGTCTACTCTCTCGGCAATGGTGTTTCTGCTCAGACTCACATTTAAAAAGAGTTGCCTTTTTCTGGGCAAACTTCGTCACAAACTTTAATCATGCAGTTTTTGATGAAATCCCCCTCCGTAAATGGCCGGGCTGATTTAGCGATCTCTTCTGCCAAAATAAAACTGGCCTTGACAGCAGCCTGGCCTTGTGATTTGGCTTTTTTGAACAGAGCCTGTCGAGATTTGAGGCCTCGTTTTAATTCCTCTGCCTTTTGTAGCCTTTGTTCCATGTCCATATTCTTGTTTTTGTCCGCGTGTTTCGTTTCATAATGTCGTCTCAGATTATACTCTTTCAGTACCGCCACACTTTCTCCACACAGAAGACACACAGGTTTTCCAGCTACCTCCGTGAACAAATACTCCGACTCCCACCTTGTTTGAAACCCCGGTTCTCAGTGTCCACCTTCCGTTTTGCCATTTTTGATGGGTATCTGAAAGTTAATATTACTGTGATGCTGACAACTGCTGTGCCAATAAATATTGAAATGAAGCAGCCTACTGCTCGGTGCGTCACCGTTGCATTGTGGGAAATGTAGTATTGGTGCGTGTAAAAGATCTGCGGGCTGCCGGCTTGCTGCGGTCTGCGGGCCGGTTCTAATAATAAATCAAGATCATCCCAGGGGCCGTAAAAAACCTTCTCGCGGGCCGGATGTGGCCCGCGGGCCTTGACTCTGACATATGTGGCCTAGGGGTTCACATACTTTTTCCAACCTACACTGTGAATGTTTAAATTATGTATTCAATATAGACAAGAAAAATACAATCATTTGTGTGTTAATAGTTTTAGCAGACTGCGTGTCTACTGTTGTGACCTAGATGAAGATCAGATCAAATTTGATGACCAATTTATGCAGAAATCCAGGTATTTCCAAAGGGATCACATACTTGTTCTTGCCAGTGTGTGTGGCTCATATATATAAAACCTCAAAAGTTTGGGGTCGCTTAAATGTCTGTTTGCTTTTCTTTAAAAAACAAGATGTGTCCATTAAAATAACATACAATTGATCAGAAATACAGTGTAGACATTGTTAATGTTGCAAATGACTATTGTAGCTGGAAACAGCTGATTTTTTTATGGAATATCTACATAGGCACACATTATCAGCAACCATCACTCCTGTGTTCCAATGGCACATTGTGTTAGCTAATCCAAGTTTATAATTTTAAAATGCTGATTGATTATTAGAAAACCCTTTTGCAATTATGTTTACAGCTGAAAACTGTTGTTCTAATTTAATAAGCAATACAACTGGCCTTCTTTAGACTAGTTGAGTATCTGGAGCATCAGCATTTGTGGGTTCGTTTACAGGCTTAAGATGGCCAAAAACAAATAATTTTCTTTCGAAACTCAGTCCATTCTTGTTCTGAGAAATGAAGGCTATTCCATGTGAGAAATTGCCAAGAAACTGAAGATCTCGAACAACGCTGTGTTTTACTCCCTTCACAGAACAGCTTAAACTGGTTCTAACCAGAATATAAATAGGAGTGGGAGGCCCCAGTGCACAACTGAGCAAGAGGACAAGTACATTAGACTGTCTAATTTGAGAAACAGATGCCTCACAAGTCCTCAACTGGCAGCTTCATTAAACAGTACCTGCAAAACACCCGTCTCAACGTCAACAGTGAAGAGGCGACTCCAGGACGCTGGCCTTCTAGGCAGAGTTCCTCTGTCTATCTTAATCTTTTCTTTTTATTGGCCAGTCTGCGAAATGGATTTCTCTTTGCAACTCTGCCTAGAAGGCCAGCATCCCGGAGTCGCCTCTTCACTGTTGACGTTGAGACTGATATGTGTTTTGCCAGTACTATTTAATGAAGCTGCCAGTTGAGGACTTGTGAGGCGTATGTTTCTCAAACTAGGCACTCATGTACTTGTCCTCTTCACCGCTCCTCCACCAAATGTTGCAGTGGGAGCGAGACACCCTGGCTTGTAGGCCTCTCCAGGTCTCGCACTCAATGTGACATTTGCTGGAGGATCGATGATGATCTGGGGGTGCTTCAGCAAGGCTGGAATTGGGCAGATTTGTCTTTGCTTCCTTCTGCTCTGCCAATATCCCACAACTCTGAGGATTGGTTTTTCCAACAGGACAATGCTCCATGCCACACAGCCAGGTCAATCATGGTGTGGATGGAGGACCACCAGATCAAGACCCTGTCATGGCCAGCCCAATCTCCAGACCTGAACCCCATTGAAAACCTCTGGAATGTGATCAAGAGGAAGATGGATGGTCACAAGCCGAGCTGCTTGAATTTGTGTGGCCTAAAGTCTCCCAAAATCAAATGTGAAAGACTGGTGTAGAGCGTGCCAAGACACATGAAAACTGTGATTGAAAAATCAGGGTTATTCCACCAAATATTGATTTCTGAACTCTTCCTAAGTTAAAACATTAGTATTGTGTTGTTTAAAAATGAATATTAAATGATTTTCTTTGCATTATTCAAGGTCTGACAACACTGCACATTTTTTTTGTTATTTTAACCAGTTGTCATTTTCTGCAAATAAATGCTCTAAATGACAATATTTCTATTTGGAATTTGGGAGAAATGTTGTCAGTAGTTTATGGAATAAAACAAAAAAATTAATTTTACCCAAACACTATAAATAGTAAAACTAGAGAAATTTATCATTTTGCAGTGGTCTCTTAATTTTTCCAGAGCTGTGTGTGTGTGTGTGTGTGTGTGTGAGAGAGTGTGAGAGTGTGAGAGTGTGAGAGTGTGAGAGTGTGAGAGTGTGTGAGTGTGTGAGTGTGTGAGTGTGTGAGTGTGTGAGTGTGTGAGTGTGTGAGTGTGAGAGTGTGTGAGTGAGTGAGTGACACTTACCTCGATACACCAGGTTTCACACAGGATCTTCTCATGCTGGGCAGAGGCATGACCCTGGCTCAGAGAGCGGGAAGCCCTGAAAGAGAGAAGGAGATATCATTCCAATTCATGCTTTCATCTTTTTCACAGAATATAGCATGTTACACAAATGTCAACCTATATTTCTACTGGGGTCGTTCCAAACCCACCATCTCATATTGTTCTGAAATAGTTTCTGTAGTTAGAAAACAGAATAGATTAGCATTCTTGAAACAACATTTCTGAGAATCTAAGCTAATTGATTCAATCTAAAATTGCCCATTTTAATTTATAGGATTCATATAATGTATTGTTTAGTCATCCTAAGTAATGCATTCATTCTTCTTTTATGTTTGTTTTTTATCCTGTTTGGAGAAATCTGTCATTGAAGTTTAGGTTTAATTCCCATCCTACATCCTGATATTACCAGGTTCTGACGTCTAGATGGTTCTGTTCCCCCCCTCAACGTTAACGGGATAGTTTACTCAAATTACAAAACAACATATTGGTTTCCTTAGTCTATGGACAAGGTATGACAGCAACCCAAGCTTTGGTGATGTTTTCCTGGCCACTGTTTCAAATGCTAACATTTTAACACTTGTGGCACAAATCCAATACAAGTCAATGGTTTATATTAGCATTTCCCGCTTCATATACAAATCATCTAAGTAGCATAATTTAGTTACTTTAGGAGGATTTGAACACGAATCGTAACTGCTAATATATGTACCATTGACTCGCATTGGATTTGTACCACAAATGCTAAAAAGCTATATTTTGAAATAGTTTCCAACAAAACCAAAGCACGGGTCTCCGTCATACACTATGCAGCGCATTCAAAAAGTATTCAGACCCCTTCACTTTTTGTTACATTACAGCCTTAATCTAAAATGAGTTAAATATATATATTATGTTTTTAAACTCATCTACACACAATATCCCATAATGACAAAGCGAAAACAGTTTTTTTTTTTTTTGAAATGTCCATTTACATAAGTACTCAGACCCTTTGAGCTCAGGTGCATCATGTTTTCATTGATCATCCTTGAAAGTCCACCCATGAATTCAATTGATTGGACATGATTTGGAAAGGCATACACTAGTCTATATAAAAAGGTCCCACAGTTGACAGTGCATGACCAAGCCACAGTTGACAGTGCAAAACCAAGCCATGTGGTTCGCAGGAATGTCTGTTGAGCTCCACGACAGGATTTTGCCTCGGAAGGGTACCAAAACGTTTCTGCAGCATTGAAGGTCCCCAAGAACACAGTGGCCTCAATCATTCTTAAAATGGAAAAAGTCTGGAACCACCAAGATTCTTCCTAGAGCTGGCCACCAAACTGAGAAATCAGGGGAGAAGGGCCTAGGTCAGGGAGGTGACCAAGAACCCAATGGTCATTCTAACAAAGCTCTCGAGGTCCTCTGTGGAGATTGGAGACCGTTCCATAAGGACAACCATATCTGCAGCACTCTATCAATCAAGCACATGACCGACCGCCTGCTTGGAGTTTGCCAAAAGGCACCTCAAGACTAACTATAGAAACAAGTCTCTGGTTTGATGAAACCAAGATTGTGCTCTTTGGCCTGAATGCCATGGGTCACATCTGGAGGAAGCCTGGCACCATCTCTACAGTGAAGCGTGGTGGCAGCATCATGCTGTGGGAATGTTTTTCAGCGGCAGGGACTAGGAGACTAGTCAGGATCAAGGGAAAGATGAACGGAACAAAGTACAGTGAGATACTTAATGAAAACCTGCTCCAGAGCATTCAGGACCTCAGACTGGGGCAAAGGTTCACCTTCCAAAAGAACAACGACCCTAAGCACACAGCCAAGACAATGCATGAGTGGCTTCGGGACAAGTCTCTGAATGTCTTTGAGTGGCTCAGCCAGAGCAGAGACTCAAGCATCTCTGAAGAGACATGAAACTAGCTGTGCAGTGAAGCTCCCCATCCAACCTGACAGAGCTTGCAAGGATATGCAGAGAATGGGAGAAACTCCCCAAATACAGTGCCAACCATGTAGCGTCATACCCAAGAAGTCGACTCGAGGCTGTAATTGATGCCAAAGGTGCTTCAACAAAGTAGGGTAAACAAAGTAGTTTTTTTTTTACATAAAAATGTGCAAAAATGTCTAAAATCCTATTTTTGATTTGTCATCGTGGTGTATTGTGTATAGATTGATGAGTGACAAAAATAATTTAAGAAATTGTTGAACAAGGCTGTAATGTAACAAAATGTGGGAAAAGTCAAGGGGTCTGAATACTCCGAATGCACTGTATATACAAAAGTAATTCGACCCCCCTTCAAATGAGTGGATTCAGCCATTTCAGCCAAACCCGTTGCTGACAGGTGTATAAAATCAAGCAAACAGCCATGCAATCTTCATAGACAAACAATGGCAGTAGTATAGCCTTACCGAAGAGTTCATTGACTTTCAACGTGGCACCATCATAGGATGCCACCTTTCCAACAAGTCAGTTCCTCAAATTTCTGCCCTGCTAGTGCTGTCCCCGGCCAACTGTAAGTGCTGTTATTATGAAGTGGAAATGTCAAGGAGAAACAACGGCTCAGCCGTGAAGTGGTAGGCCACACAAGCTCACAGAACGGACCACTGAGTGCTGAAGCGTGTAGCTCGTAAAAATCGTCTACATAATATTTTGTCCTCGGTTGCAATACTCACTAGAGTTCCAAACTTCCTCTAGAAGCAACGTCAGCACAAGAACTGTTCGTCGGGAGCTTCATGAGATAGGTTTCCATGGCCGAGCAGCTGCACACAAGACTTAAGATCACTATGCGCAATGACAAGTGTAGACTGGAGTAGTGTAAAGCTTGCCGCCATTGGACTCTGGAGCAGCGGAAACACGTTCTCTGGAGTGATGAATCATGCTTCACCATCTGGCAGTGCGAATCTGGGTTTGTGGGATGCCAGGAGAACGCAACCTGCCCCAATACATAGTGCCAACTGTAAAGTTTGGTGGAGGAATAACGGTCTGGGGCTGTTCCTCATGGTTTGGGCTTGGCCCCTTAAGATTTCCTTTTCACGACATTCTAGACCTTTCTGTGCTTCTAACTTTGTGGCAACAGTTTGGGGAAGGCTCTTTCCTGTTTCAGCATGACAATGCCCCCGTGCACAAGCGAGGTCCATAGAGAAAATTTGGTTTGTCGAGATCGGCATGGAAGAACTTGACAGGCCTACATAGTGTTGACCTCAACCCAATCGAACACCTTTGGAATGTATTGGAACACTGACTGGGCCTAATCGCCCAACATCAATAATGCCCTTGTGGCTGAATATTTAACATTTTCACCTTTATTTAACCAGGTAGGCAAGTTGAGAACAAGTTCTCATTTACAATTGCAACCTGGCCAAGATAAAGCAAATTCTAGATTTAACTTCGGATTGGAGATGTTAGACTGTAAACTCTCCTTCGACTCACCAGACACCTAGGTATTTGTAGTTGTCCACATATTCTAAGTCAGAGACGTCCAGAGTAGTGATGTTGGACAGGCGGGCAGATGCAGGCAGCGATCGGTTGAAGAGCATGCATTTAGTTTTACTTGTATTCAAAAGCAATTGGAGGCCACGGAAGGAGAGTTGTATGGCATTGAAGCTCGCCTGGAGGGTTGTTAAGTGTCCAAAGAAGGGCCAGAAGTATACAGAATGGTGTCGTCTGCATAGAGGTGGATCAGAGTATCACCAGCAGCAAGAGCGACATCATTGATGAATACAGAGAAGAGTCGGTCCAAGAATTGAACCCTGTGGCACCCCCATAAGACTGCCAGAGGCCCGGACCCTCTGATTTGACACACTGAACTCTATCAGAGAAGTAGTTGGTGAACAAGGCGAGGCAATCATTTGAGAAACCAAGGCTGTCGAGTCTGCCGATGAGGATGTGGTGATTGACAGAGTCGAAAGCCCTGGCCAGGTCAATGAATACGGCCGCACAGTATTGTCTCTTATCGATGGCGGTTAAGATATCGTTTAGGACCTTGAGCGTGGCTGAGGTGCACACGGAGAAGGTATGGTGGGATTCGAAATGGTCGGTAATCTGTTTGTTGACTTGGCTTTCGAAGACCTTAGAAAGGCAGGGTAGGATAGATATAAGTCTGTAGCAGTTTGGGTCAAGAGTGTGTGTCCCCTTTGAAGAGGGGGATGACCGCAGCTGCTTTCCAATCTTTGGGAATCTCAGATGGCGCGAAAGTGGGGTTGAACAGGCTAGTAATAGGGGTGGCAACAATTTCGGCAGATCATTTTAGAAGGGTCCAAATTGTCTAGCCCAGTGTATTTAGAGGGCAAGTGGGTTAGGATGATATCTATGAGGGTGTCTGTGTTTACGGCTTTGGGGTGGTACCTGGTAGGTTCATTGATAATTTGTGTGAGATTGAGGGCATCAAGCTTAGATTGTAGGATGGCTGGGGTGTTTAAGCATGTTCCAGTTTAGGTCGCCTAGCAGCACGAGCTCTGAAGATCGATGGGGGGGCAATCAGTTCACATATGGTGTCCAGAGCACAGCTGGGGGCAGAGGGTGGTCTATAGCATGCGGCAACGGTGAGAGACTTGTTTTTAGAGAGGTGGATTTTTAAAAGTAGGAGTTCAAATTGTTTGGGTACAGACCTGGATAGTAGGACAGAACTCTGCAGTAGATTGCAACACCGCCCCCTTTGGCCGTTGCCTATCTTGTCTGAAAATGTTGTAGTTAGGGATGAAAATTTGAGAATTTTTGGTGGTCTCCCTAAGCCAGGATTCAGACACGGCTAGAACATCCAGGTTGGCAGAGTGTGCTAAAGCAGTGAATAAAACAAACTTAGGGAGGAGGCTTCTAATGTTGACATGAATGAAACCAAGGCTATTACGGTTACAGAAGTCATCAAAAGAGAGCACCTGGGGAATAGGAGTGGAGCGAGGCACTGCAAGGCCTGGATTCACCTTTACATCGCCAGAGGAACAGAGGAGGAGTAGGATAAGGGTACGGCTAAAAGCTATGAGAATTGGTAGTCTAGAACGGAGAGTAAAAAGAGGTTTCTGGGGGCGATAAAATAGCTTCAAGGTATAATGTACAGACAAAGGTATGGTAGGATGTGAATACAGTGGAGGTAAACCTAGGTATTGATCTGGTACTCCCTGTATGTAGCTCCACATTGATCTGGTACTGGTGTTCCCTGTATATAGCTCCACATTGATCTGGTACTGGTGTTCCCTGTATATAGCTCCACATTGGTCTGGTACTCCCTGTATGTAGCTCCACATCGATCTGGTACTAATTTAAGTCATTTAGCAGACGCTCTTATCCCTGTATATAGCTCCACATTGGTCTGGTACTCCCTGTATATAGCTCCACATTGATCTGGCACTCCTTGTATATAGTTCCATTATTGTGCATTTTATTCCTCGTTACTATTTTTATTTATTTTTTTACTCTGCATAGTTTGGAAGGGCTCATAAGCAAATATTTCATTGAAATTCAGCAAATGTGACAAATAAAATTTGACGACTAATTTCTCTGAACAGAAAAATAAATTCACTGAGAATACATTACATAGGATGAAGAAACAATACTCTTGAGCCACAGCTCCATACTACATGTCAGACACAGAGAACTGATACTACATACTCGTTGTTGGGGTGGGATTGGCAGAGGTGTGGCGCGATTCCTCGTCTAACTCATTGTTAGAAAAAAAGCTGTCCAAATCGGATGTTAGGTATTATATTTACCGAATATTATTGGATTCCTATAAATTAAAAAATGGCCGATTTGGAAGCACTTAAACAGCCTAAAGGAAAATTCCACACCAAAACTATATTTTGGTATTTATTTCATTAGTCAATTGTTGATGTCGTCCCAAAACGTTTTGCATGTCAGCAATAAAGATCTATACCTTTCAAAAATACAGAAATTCAGCTGGTATGATGCTGCAGATCTTGATGGATGACATGCAAAACATTTCGGGACTAATGAAACAAATAACAAAATATAGATTTTTGGGGTGGAATTTTCCGTTAAATTTCTCAGCGATCCGACTACATTTCAACAGAATAATGATGCAGGAATGCCAATCCAATTTGCTTCTAACAACAAGTTATTTCAGAGAAATCTGAGATGGTGGGTGTGGAAAATCCTCTTTCTTGTGCTTTTTGAAGTGGAACGACCCATTGGGTAAGAGTGGACCACAGAGCAGCGTTGAGGTCACAAAACCAAAAGAACATGCCATACAGTAGAACACCAGAGAACATACAGCTTCTAATACAGCATTTCTACAAATAAAACCTGTTTAGTAAGGATCCGTATTACCTGGACAGGACAACAACCATAGCATACAGGTCAATGGCACTGTCTGCCACTCTCTTCAGCACAAACTGCTCATCTGCAATGGAGAGGAGAAATAACATTACAATACAACCATATTGGCCATTAAAACACTACCCAGCGAGCACATAACGTTCTGAGAACCATATGTTTCTTAGAGCTTGGTCAGAGCGTGTTGTCCTATGGTTATTTTTACATACAACCCTCCCACAACGTTCAGGGTATGGTGCAGGATACCCGGGTAGCAGCATAACGTTTTCTACAGGTTTACTCATGGCTCTATTTTTAAAAAAGGCATGTTCTCAGAGCATTCAGAGAATGTTAAGAAAACGTTCTGCGGGAATTTAGTACTTCTGCATAACATTCTGCGAGGGCATTTTGAAGTTAAACGTTACTAACGATTGTGTACTGAAATATCCGTCTTTACGCCTAGGCATTGGGCTTGAGATTGTCAAAGAAAATAACTTGACAGATAAGAGAAGTGTGTATGTGCATTAATAAGAGGCCTGTTCTAACTGTTCTGTGTGTGTAGAATGACCATGATATCTGGGCGCTCAGTCAAGAGCTGACAGAAACTCACTGGTTCCTCTTAGCTTAACTGAAGACAGAGCCGTGTTAAATTAAAAGTGTTCAATTCTGCACACCAGTGATAGAGCTATTGTTCGGTTTGGAGCCTGTTTCTGGGCAAAAGATTCATAGTTTGTGTGTGTGACCAGTACGACCATACATCATCTGGGCCGACAGTCAAAGGCACTTGCTTGCCCAGCTTGGGGGAACCGTTGAGCTACTGTTCGAGGTAGTATGTCTGGAGTGACTTCCTGTCATTCTGGCCATATTGTCCTCACTCAGTTGCGACAGACTGAGGCAACCTTTTCACCCAGTTGTCCACACACACACACACACACACACACACACACACACACACACACACACACACACAGCAAATGCTTGCATTGGGTAGCTTGACTAAATAAATGCTCCTGTACTCTTTGTACAGGGGGCTCTCACTCCATTTCACCTGCGTGGGAGGTGTGACCAGCCTCCTTATTATAATACCTTTTTTTAATAAAAGTAACACCATGACTGATTATTGATTCTCAGAGCTTTTAAAAAACATTTTGTTTTACTAGTGTCAAGAAATGTATGGCTTCGTTCCCAGAACCAATGGGGAAACAAAAACCTACGTTCCCACAACTTTCAAGGATCCAAATGTGCTCGTTGGGTATCCTTAAAATCAGGTTCACACATTTAGTTCTTCTCAGGTAGGTTGACAGTGTATTATAAATACTCACGGAGGATGTTCTTGCCGTGTTTGAGCAGCATATCCTCAACAGTGACTCCAAAGTGCTCGATAGCTTTAACAGCCTGGAAGAAATACGGACGTCAATCAACTGGGAGTCTTAGACTTACGGTGACATTATGGCATAGATGGATACATACAGCCACGGAGGTCAATGCAAGCTTTGAATCTCTCTCACCAGATTTCCACTGTGAGACAACTCCGGATGGACTGATCCCTGTAGAGTGAGCCCAGTGCTCAGACCTGCCGTCCTGGATAACAAGAAAGAGACAGATGGTTAGGGAGGGTCCAAGGACATTTAAAAAATATATATATATAAAAATAAAATAAAAATATTTTTTTAATTGGTCGACCAAGAGTTGTCGGAACTAGAAGCACAAGCATTTCGCTACACTCGCACTAACATCTGCTAATCATGTGTATGTGACAAATAAAATGTGATTTGATTTGATGTAATTATTACCCCAGAATGTCCGTTATTCCAGAGGATGATTCAGACAGGACTAGTATTACTGGAGAACGCTGGTCATGTAATTATTACCCCAGAATGTCCGTTATTCCAGAGGATGATTCAGACAGGACTAGTATTACTGGAGAACGCTGGTCATGTAATTATTACCCCAGAATGTCCATTATTCCAGAGGATGATTCAGACAGGACTAGTATTACTGGAGAACGCTGATCATGTAATTATTACCCCAGAATGTCTGTTATTCCAGAGGATGATTCAGACAGGACTAGTATTACTGGAGAACACTGGTCATGTAATTATTACCCCAGAATGTCTGTTATTCCAGAGGATGATTCAGACAGGACTAGTATTACTGGAGAACACTGGTCATGTAATTATTACCCCAGAATGTCTGTTATTCCAGAGGATGATTCAGACAGGACTAGTATTACTGGAGAACGCTGGTCATATTACCCCAGAATGTCCATTATTCCCCCAGAATGTCCAGAATGTTATTCCAGAGGATGATTCAGACAGGACTAGTATTACTGGAGAACACTGGTCATGTAATTATTACCCCAGAATGTCTGTTATTCCAGAGGATGATTCAGACAGGACTAGTATTACTGGAGAACGCTGGTCATGTTATTATTACCCCAGAATGTCTGTTATTCCAGAGGATGATTCAGACAGGTCACACTGAGAACTCCAGCTTTTCTCCCAAGTTTCTAATCCATCTCTCCTATCGTGTCCCCATCATATTTGAATTGAGGAAGTGTGATCATAACCATTAGGATATTTTAGCGAGCTGCAGTAAGTCCTAAATTCCCCCCAGCCTCCAGATGTGAGCTAAACAGTGCAAGTGCACTTGAGATGCATTTTAAGGCTATGGATGACAAAGTTATCATTTCCAAGTGATTAGGTCAGTTGTATGCTGCTTTGCCATCTAACAGCAAGGGTTGCATTAATTAGGCTCAGTATTTCTTACTGATGCATTTGGTAATATTCAACTGAAAAGCACACAAACAAAAGCATTCACTCTAAAAGTTGATCAACTCTATATGAATGGCCTACATGTAGCCTATGCACAGCACTTAGTTCAAAATGTCGATTCACACGGGACTAGTATTATCAGAGGACCTTGGAGTTCGCCAAACAAATGGTGGTTATTCTGGTTGGAAATTTTACTCTCCATAGGCGAGACCCCCAAAAAATGACAGACCAAAAGGTGTCGGTCCGTGCTTACCGAGGTGTAGCCTACAGCTTGTGTAACCGATGTGAAATGGCTAGCTAGTTAGTGGTGGTGCACGCTAATAGCATTTCGATCAGTGACGTCACTCGCTCTGAGACCTTGAAGTAGTAGTTCCCCTTGCTCAAACACTCAAACAGGAAACAGAAGCAGGATCTGTCTTATTGCTGTAGATAGATATATATATACAGTGGGGCAAAAATGTATTTAGTCAGCCACCAATCATGCAAGTTCTCCAACTTAAAAAGATGAGAGAGGCCTGTAATTTTCATCATAGGTACACTTCAACTATGACAGACAAAATTCGATTTTTTTCCCCAGAAAATCACATTGTAGGATTTTTTTAAAATTCAATTGCAAATTATAGTGGAAATACTTTTTTGCCCCACTGTATATAAACATGTATATGATTTATAAATCCCGGCACATTAACAGTTAGACCAGGGGTGTCAAACATACGGCCCGCGGGCCGGAACCGGCCCCCAAGGAGGTTCGATCAGGCCCGCAGGATAATTTGAAAGTGGAAAAAATGCATAAAAGACATGGAATTAATATTTTTAATTCGCTGCAATTCATGGATTATCCGCTAAGGGGCGCACTCTTTCCATCAGAGTAGAAGACAAGCCGCATCACTGAGACAGACTGAAAACAGCAGACGGTATCAATGCGCCATCTGCTGCTTGTTACGACGTTGTTAATACCTTGGTCTCTACCTCTCCGCTACACCCTCATTAGCCAAAATGTCGTTATCCAAACGGAGAAAAGTAGATAAGGAGTGTAGAATTTTCAAAGAAAAATGGACCACGTCCTATTTATTTACAGAGATGCACGGAAAACCTTTGTGCTTGGTGTGTTTGCAACAAGTTTCGGTATTGAAGGAATATAATATTCGACGCCACTACGAGACTCATCACAGCGAAAAACTAGACTAACACCTTTAAAATGCTGCCTTAGATACTGTTTGCATTGAAAGAATACAGCTCTGTGAAGATGAATCCTTACTGTGGTGATTTAAAAAATGTGCACTTTAATGTTAGTCAGCAGCTTCAAAACAAAAGTTGTGTGTTGGAATTCTACTGTTCATACAACTCCATAAATTTTCAGTATGTATTGTATGTGTATGTATGTTTCATGTATGAAGTTTACAGATTTACAGGACAGGCGAACACTTTCTTCATTACACATTTAAAATCACTCTCCTTAGTTTGTAAGGTGTACGCAGGGATTACATTTAGATTTTATATGCGTATGTGTAAGTGGTTTAAAAATTCCTTTCTTTAAAAGTCTCATTTAATCTTAAAGTGCATTACTATATTTTTCAGTACCAATTAAAGTTGTGTGCCTTTGTACAATCAGTGGGATGAGTTGCAATGCATATTTGTGAATGATAAAAGTAAATTGCACATTTGTCTAAGGAAATATGAGGTGTTTCATGAAATGTTTTGTAAAAGGATAGTTCATTAAATTTCAATATTTTCCTAATGTTCTTGTGCTTCTTTACACCAAAACAAAGGAAAGACATGATATTTTGGTTATTTATAGCAGAGTATGGTATAATTTTAATGGTCCGGCCCACTTGACATCTCCCTAGGCCGTATGTGGCCCACGATGCGAAATGAGTTTGACACCCCTGAGTTAGACTGTTGATTATAGACCTAATTATGTTGGGGTCTCGTCTCTCCTCACTTTTCTTAGACAATAAGTCAAGGGCTGTCTTGTCATCTCCTCATTCTGCTGCCCCCGCATATTGTTCTTAACACCCATATGCTGGTTACCTTTGCTAGTATTCACATAGCAACATGGTCTAGGAAAAGGCACCGATTCAACAGCGCACTGATGTGTTTCAGAACCGCAGACAGCGACCACTATCCAACGTGGAAGAAAGCGCATTTGTTTTCAAATATCCTTTTTAGTAGTGTTACACCATCGTTCTTATGTAATATATCCAGATACAATTTCAGCAGCAAGTAATGGACTGAGCCATCCCCACGGCCTCCACAATGGATCAGTCCACTCAGCTCAAATCAGACGGGTGTCTTGTACAACATGAGATTTTTTGGTATTTGTTTTTTTGCTACTGCTCGATTAAAGAGATCTCGGTCGACCAAACTATCGACTAGTCGACTAAATGGAGTCAGCCCTAGTGTGTTGACAAGTGGGCTTCTTAAACAGCATGTTACACACTGACCTCTTGGCCCTCTTGGTGATCTCTCCAGCCAGCAGCCCAGCGTTGCCCAGAGGGTTCTTCAGAGCCTTCTGTAGAGACTTCAGGTGCTTCCCTGCATCCTGGAAACAACAGGAAGATCAATACCATTCACTCTCCATATCGCACACCGACATTGAAAACGCCATAGGAATAGAATTACTACAACAGGGACATATATTGGGTAGATTGAATATGGCCTCCGGCCCACCCATCATGAGACAGTGACTTGAATGGGGATTGCCGTTCTTGTAATTCTATTTCTACTTATAAAACAAAGACAGTATGATCGTTCAGACAAAATAGGTGACATGTAGTGTACCTGGAATCCGTTGAGAGCCACAAACAGTCGGAGAATGTCGTTGGTTCCCTCAAAGATCCTGAAGATTCTAAGATCCCTCATCACCCTCTCCACACCAGAGCCCTGGATACAGACCACAGGAAACAGCCATAAGATGTCAGTCTTCAGGGCCTCCCGGGTGGCGCAGTGGTTAAGGGCGCTGTACTGCAGCGCCAGCTGTGCCACCAGAGACTCTGGGTTCAATTGGCCTTGCGTCGTCTGGGTTAGGGAGGGTTTGGCCGGTAGGGAAATCATTGTCTCATCGCGCACCAGCGACTCCTGTGGCGGGCCGGGCGCCACAGGATGCCAGGATGCCAGGTGCACGGTGTTTCCTCCGACACATTGGTGCGGCTGGCTTCCGGGTTGGATGGCGCTGTGTTAAGAAGCAGTGCGGCTTGGTTGGGTTGTGTATCGGAGGACGCGCGACTTTCTACCTTAGTCTCTCCCGAGCCCGTACGGGACTTGTAACGATGAGACAAGATAGTAGCTACTAAACAATTGGGGAGAAAGACTGGTTCGAAAAAAGTTAAATAAATAAATATAGTCATGTCTACACACCAACAATGTCCATGTAGTGATCTAAATCTATTTCTATGTAAGACATTAAACCAGGATGAAAGTAAGCTGGAAATAAATAGGGTGGGTACGCCGTAACAGTCGATCACAATAGTTAAAACTAAAGATGCCAAAAACTGTAGGCTATTATTTATCAGTCGCATGAAACATGAGCGAATGGACTTGAAAACATGTAGAACACGCTCCAAAATGCAGTGGCTGAGACGAAATTCAGTGATTTGTCATTTATTACATTCATTAGATTTTTTTGTGTGTTTTGTAACATTGAACTGCTACTAGCTACTATCTTGTCTCTTGTCTCTTCCATTCATTAAAATGGCAGGTGTACAGTATGGTTGCAGGAATTATTTTAGAGTGGACGAAAGCACGCAGGTAGGCAAGCTTACAGGAGCCTACTGAATTGATTGTTTGACAGCTCAAAACAATGTTTTAATGTTGTAGAGCTGCTCTTCTTAAACAATCCTTATTAAGAGCCGTCATTTTATTGTGAGGAACTGCAGTTTTAAATATTTTTTTTCTGTTTCGTCCTCTTATGCGAGAGATCCATCAACTTTATGACACATAAAAAAAAAGGTCATTGCAGGCTTTATCTGGGTCGCAAACAATGACTCCTCTATTTGGTTAGACATTGAGACTTCTTTTTCTAAATACTCCTTACAGGAGCTTTTATTTTTCAGAAGCTTCAAAGTCTGTAAAGGATCACTACAATAACCCCATTCCACTTAACATTCAAAGCATGGAGGAGATCAGTTCAATGTTTTTTGGGAAGGTCCAAACTAACCTCTGGATACTGGCTTTAACTTAATAAGGGCACAGGCAGACTAAATGATTTATTTGCTGATTTTATTGTCATTTGGTTGAGAAATACAGACCCCCAAAGCAGGACTTCTTCCTCTTTCTACAAGTAAGACATTATATTTTGAAGAGCACCACCTTAATTGACAACCCTGATGTGTCCGTCATTGAATTAATGCTTTTTTTCCCCACAAAGGAAAATGTCTTTAAGTTTGTTTTATGATGCTTTAAAAAGGTCCTTTTCTACTGTCAACACAGAGGGTGAAACAAGTGTGGGAGAAAGAATTGTCTGTTACTATTGATGAAGATATGTGGGAGGACATTTGGAGATATATTGTTTTAGCATCTCTATGCAATCGTACTAGAGCAATCCGGTTCAGAATAATACACAAATTGCATATATCCCCAGATCACAGACATGCTTTTATCCCAACTTCCTCTTCTCCTCAGTGTCTTAAATGTAAAACTGATACAGGCACCCAAACACATTGTAAAACAGATCAGTTCTACAAAGTATGGGGGCCATATTTAAATGATCTAGAACCTGATTTATCAGCTATTACGCTGCAAGGATTTTCTTACAATGGTGGTGGTGGTCTATTTGTTTCAGAATTACACTGTACGTTCCATGGGTTGGACCTAACTTTCTTTAAACTGAGCTTTTGTGTTTAATTTCTGACTGTATGTTCGTTTAAAATGTATGTATTGAGAGATACAATGACGGAAACAGGGTGAGAGTGGTGGGGAGAGTGGTGGGGAGGAGGAGATATATGCAGGTGTTTGTAAGTGTGCACTGTTTTTTAATCATCTCTTAATCTGGGTGGAAATTGTGAAATGACCATTTAAAAAAAAATACTGTATAAAAAAAAGTAACAAATCTTTTCTTCCAGGTCCAAAAGAGATATTATTGAATTAATAGGAATTCTATATGTCATTCTATTAGGCCCATAAAAAAAGGTTTTGTGCATTTGCATACCGGTAAGAAATTCTATCAATTTTCATGCCTGTATAAAGCACTATATTTCTATGTACGACACACACATAACCCCTCCCAACAATCCAGTGATGCAGACTCACCTTCATGAAGCCCATTCCTCCCATGACCTGGATACACTCATCAGTCACTTCCCAGGCAGCCTCCTACACGAGAGAGAGACAAGGTTATTATAGTTTTACATTTGTTTTTAATTTCTATTAGTTAAGATTATTTCGCTTTACAAAAAAACATTTCTATTTCATTTTTATATTATTTAGTTTCAGTTTGAGTGTTACGGACAGAAAATAGCCAATGCGTGAGAGGCTAGGAGTTATTTATGTGTGGTATAGTTTGTGTGTTTTTGGGGATTCACTTCCTGCCACTGTGGGGTAGTAGTGCATAAGGTGATGGGGCAAGCCACAAGTTAGGTTGGGTTTAAAGGTCGACTGAGTGAGATGACCTAGAATAGATGCACAAAGTAAACAGTAGTAGCAGGTCAATTTCCGCAACAACCGTGAAGCTAAACCTCTCTGCTGTTGCTGTCCTGTAGCGTGCGAGTTGTAGCAGCGTGAAGTAGAGGCACGGGTCTGACAGATCCGATATCCGACCCTGGACCCGAGCGGGTACGAGTCCTAAATTCTGACTTTTTGTCTCGGATCTGGGTCAGTTTGATATAATGGCCATGAGTATCAGGTATGTGCAAATAAAATGGATTTGCCGACTGGACCTGCCTGACTGAATCATGCTCAGTTAATTGAATGTGTGCGAGTGGATGAGAACTGTGTTAACGGTGTCAGCCAATTGCAACACAATAAAACGTATAGCTTATGTCCAGCTGAAACTGGTTTCGGCTGCTCACGTCACATGTTCCTGCTGAGAGCGAGTGAAAGTAGCCTTGGCTACTGTTGATAGCAAAGATGGAGGCCTTTTTCGTTTAAGTAAAATACAAGTTAGAGGAGGAAGATTATAGTGAAAAGTAGCCTATAAGGGGAATGTCCTTGGGGACAAGTTTTAGAGGACAAAGGTAAGAAGAATGTTGGCCCGGCCAAATAGAATGTGTGCTACTCGCTAATCAGGTTTGATGCAAATTTTCAAACTTATTTATTTTCGTATTTATTATCATTTGTTTTATCATTAGGCTATAATCATGACAATTATAGATGTTTTAAGAATCAAAACCAGTTCTATATATGCAAAGTGTTTTGTAGAATTTTGTTGATACATTTATAATTGGCAAAATTAAGTTTGGACTGTCATTTTAATTGTGTGCTATATTTAGTTAGAGATGGGTTAAAAATAGGGCTGTTGGAAAATAAATGGCCTTAGCAATTGCTGACATTTGTTGAGTTCTTTTGAGCCATTTTCATTGGCCAAATTAAGTTAATGTTGTGTTTGCCACAATCTAATAGAATTACCGGTAGGCCTATTGGGTTACTCTCACTCAAACCATGGAAAGGGAAAAACCTAAGGTGAGATGCAAAACTTAATGACGCAATGTAATAACCCGTTCCTATTTTCCTTATAAACATTTAACTGACTTGTAGACTTGATATTAACCTAATAAAGTGAAGAAACATTTGAAGGTTTCTTCCTCACTAACTCTCCAAGTGGGGCGAGGAAGAATGTTTTAGGCCCAACAGCATTCCAACTAACTCTCCGACAGTGAGGCGAGGAGGAATGTTTTAGGCCCAACAGCGTTCCAACTAACTCTCCGACAGTGAGGCGAGGAAGAATGTTTTAGGCCCAACAGCGTTCCAACTAACTCTCCGACAGTGAGGGGAGGAAGAATGTTTTAGGCCCAACAGCGTTCCAACTAACTCTCCGACAGTGAGGCGAGGAAGAATGTTTTAGGCCCAACAGCGTTCCAACTAACTCTCCGACAGTGAGGCGAGGAGGAATGTTTTAGGCCCAACAGCGTTCCAACTAACTCTCCGACAGTGAGGCGAGGAGGAATGTTTTAGGCCCAACACTCCGACAGTGAGCGTTTTCCAACTAACTAACTCCGACAGTGTTCCAACTAACTCTCCGACAGTGAGGGGAGGAAGAATGTTTTAGGCCCAACAGCGTTCCAACTAACTCTCCGACAGTGAGGCGAGGAGGAATGTTTTAGGCCCAACAGAGTTAACTCCATTAATCTAACAATATAATGCACATTTTATTTTTTTTAAAGCCGATTGAAAATATGCAGATTAGCCTCCTTCTGAACACCTGACAAGTAGCAGACAGGTTGCTGGATCAAATCCCCGAGCTGACAAGGTAAACATTTGTCGTTCTTCCCCTGAGCAAGGCAATTAACCCACTGTTCCCCATTCAGTTGTACAGCTGACTAGGTATCCCCCTTTCCCTAGAAAAAAATGCATGTCGGTGTTGGAAACATGGCGCTGGTATATCTAGGCCTAAACTTCTCTTCCTTTAGATTTAGATTGTAAATATTCATATCATACAGTGGACAACTAGACCTATAGGCATACAATGCCCTGTTGCATTCAGCACTCAAATCTCAGACAGCTGAACCATTGTTTTAGGAAAGTAAAAACCAATAAAACAATATGCTATAAATTTGAGTGTGCTACATAACGATTTTGATTTGTTAAAGATAGTTAAGGACACGCAACTGTGGATCATTTGGCCAATATCGCTTGTTTATTGAGGAGGTTTCTTTCCCTCTCCCTCCTCTCGAATCTGAACGGGTCTCTCAGATCCGAACCGGCACGGGTCTGTTTGGATCCGTTTATCCACGGGCCTTTTTAGGTGCGACTGCCCTCAGGTCCATTCAGAACGGTTCTGTTTAAAAAAAAAAAAATGTATTTATGTATATCTGGCCGGGTGGGAAAGCCAAGGATCCAGAACGGATCTAACTTTTTGGACACCTCTAGTGTGAAGCGCACCCGTCTTGAATAGTGCACATCTCAATGGGCTTTTGTTAAGTCAAGCCTTTCAAAAGTGGGTTGCATTCTGGGCAGGCAACTTGTCTTACAGTCAGAAAACACACTAAATCTTATTAGAGTATTTACAGTCTTATGCTGGATCAATCAATACATATTCTGACGGATTCAAATATACATTGTGTGTCCTGCAGTTTCTTAACCAAGTGCATTCATTTTGCAATGCATCTTATGGAATATTTACACAATTGAAGTATTAGTTGTGAGATGCTTAAAAGAGGACAGGATAAAACCCAGACAGTGCTGTACTCACAGAGGCAAAGATTTTGCTGATGGCCGCTTCGATGTGGTAGTCTTTTGATCCACTGTCCATGTTCCCACTGATCATGTAGGCCATGGACTGAAAGAAAAGGGGAGGGGAGAAGAGGACATGACAATCCCAAACAGGATACCAAAATAAGCTCCCCGTCATCAAGGCAAAGGGAGGCCACTCTGAAGAATGTCAAATATAAAATAGATTTTTGGATTTGTTTAACACTTTCTTGGTTACTACATGATTCCATATTTGTTATTTCATAGTTGTGATGTCTTCACTATTATTTTACGATGTAGAGAATTGTAAAAAGAAAGAAAAACCCTTGAATGAGTAGGTGTCCAAACTTTCGACTGGTACTGTACCTACATGTACGTACGGTCACAAGATTCAGGCCTCCTTATTGTTTATAGAATTTCTAAGTAAACAGCTGGAGGCAGGGCTTTTTCTCCTATAGAACAACATTTTTTATGGAATGGTTTGCCGATCTTTACTGAACTCATCTCTGTAGTAGGTCCTGTGATTGAATGTAGTCTGACCTCTGACCCTATTATGTGGGCTGAGTCACTGGCTTGCTAGTGCTCTTCCATGCTGACCCTACATTTACATTTACATTTAAGTCATTTAGCAGACGCTCTTATCCAGAGCGACGGGTGCATCACGTCTTGCCAGGCTTTTTTCGCTATACTCGACTTGAGTGGGTTGAGTCAGTGACGTGACCTTCCTGTCCTGTTTTGTAAGTATGCTCACTCTTAAGTATGCTCACTATTGAATCTTGAAGAACAATCTGGCCTTAATGGCCATATTCTGTTATAATCTCTACCGGGCACAGTCAGAAGAGAACTGACCACATCTCAGAGTCTGGTTCCCCTCTAGATTCCTGCCTTCCTAGGGAGTTTTTCAGAGCCACCGTGCTTTTACATCTGCATTGCTTGCTGTTTGGGGTTTTAGGCTGGATTTCTGTACAGCACTTTGTGACATCTGATGATGTTCTATAAACACATTTGGTTGATTGAGTAATGGATTATGATGTGCATTATGCGATTGCTTCAGTCTTTCTGCCAGTGGCTGTAAGTAGACAATGCACAGGTGGCGCCTTAATTGGGGAGGATGGGCTCGTGGTAAAGGCTGGAGCGGAATAGAATGGAATGGTTTCAAATACATCAAACACATGGTCTCCAGGTATTTGATGCCATTCAACTTGGTCCGTTCCAGCCAATATTATGAGCCGTCACCCCCCAAGCAGCCTCCACTGATACCATGTCAGCTGAAGTGTGGTGAGCATTCTGGTGGTTGAGGAGAGTGGTGGTGGTTGAGGTGGTGGTTGAGGAGAGTTTCTCCTCATACTATGTAAAAGAGCATTGAGTGTGTGGAAAAGCAAGATATAAATTGATCATCAATCAATAGATAGTCTGTGTACCTCAGTGACATATTGCAGCATAGTCATGCGTGCCAACTTCTCCTGGATAGCTCCATAGGTGTGGATCTTACTGCCAAACTGGACCCTGTTGGCTGCATGGTCCACCTGGGCAAAGAGACAGGACAGGCGTCAGTATGGGAGGTCAAGAAGTGCTAAAACCAACACAGTAACAGAGCTTCAATGAGACTAGACAGACTCAACTGAAGGGCAAATAGGTGGTAACACTTTATTTGGATAGTCCCACACAGCGTTACTCACAGCCTGGGTGATGACTCCCTTCATGGTGCCGGAGAGGGCGGCGGCCATGCCGAAGCGCCCGTTGTTGAGGATGGCCATGGCCACCTTGAAGCCGCCACCTACCTCTCCCAGGACATTCTCAATGGGTACCGGGACGTTCTCAAAGTACACCTCCGCCGTGTTGGATGCCTTAATGCCCATCTTCTTCTCAGGGGGACCGCTGGAGGAGGTAGAAGGTAAGGAAATGTCAACGATACACGTCGTCACGTTGTTGTGTCTCATCTACCTTAGATTAATGCATTGACAATATGTCACCTGGATAAGAGTGTTTGTTTAGGGCCTCCCGAGTGGAGCAGCGGTCTAAGGCACTGCGTCGCAGTGGCGTCACTACAGACCCGGGATGGATCCCGGGCTGTCACAACCGGCCATGACCTGGAGTCTCATAGGGCAGCGCACAATTGACCCCGCATCGTCCGGGTTAGGGGAAGGTTTGGCCGGGGTGGCTTCACTTGGCTCATCGTGCTCTTGCGACTCCTCGAGGCGGGTGTTTCCTCTGACACATTGGTGCACCTGGCTTCCGGGTTAAGCGAATGGGAGTTAAGGAGCGCGGTTTGGCAGGTCATGTTTCGGAGGACGCATGACTCGACCTTGGCCTCTCCCGAGCCCGTTGGGGAGTTGCAGCGATGAGACAAGATCGTAATTGAAAAATGGGGGGGTGTATACGAAAAGTGGTTGCTTAAAGCCCGAAATTAAAACGTTTTTGTTTTGTCTTTTAGTCTGCAACTTCTTTAAAATGTGGATGTGCATCTTCAGGACAAAAACGTCTTAAAATATTCACTAAAAACAAGACTATGGACAGACAGCAAATATAGAGACTGGGAAAACCGAGACAATCATGTGAAGCTTCTAACAAGAAACATACAGTACATACTCTTACATAAAATCCCCCATTTGAGACCTCCCTCTTCCAATCCCACCCTTTCTCCATCACCCATCCCTCCATCCACCACTCACTGTGTCACTCCTCCGAAGCTCCTCTCCACAATAAAGGCTGTGATTTTGTCTTTCATTTGTCCTGTCTTCTCATCCATCATGGGCATCTTGGCAAACACTGTGAAGATCTCAGCCAGACCACCATTACTGACAACACAGACACAGAGTCAGGATAAGTCAAAGAAAACAATAGCAATACTGTATACAACCACAACTCTATATTAGGACCCCCCCCCCCCTCCTCCCTCAGAACAGCCTTAATTCGTCAGGGCATGGGCTCCACAAGGTTTCGAAAGCATTCCACAGAGATGATGGCCCAATGTTCCAATGCTTCTACAGTCGTTGGCTGGATGTCTTTTGGAAAACTGTGGAGCATAAAAAAAAACCCAGCAGTGTTGCCGTTCTTTACACACTCAAACTGGTGCGCCTGGCACCTACTACCATACCCGTTCTAACGCACTTAAATATGTTGTTATCTTGCCCATTCACCCTCTGAATGGCACACATACACAATCCATGTCTCAATCGTCTCAGGTCTTGATCTTTTCTCGTCCTTCACCTAAACGGATTTAACAGGTGAAATCAACAAGGGACCATAGCTTTCAGTCTATGTCATGCAAAGAGCAACTGTTATAAAGCCAGAATGACTTACAAAACCATTTTTCCCCCTCCTATCACCCAAAGCTGACAAGAGACTACATGACTCCATTTTATCCCATCTAACTACTATCACATTTCCTTTTCTTTGTCTGTAGACTGCAATTCAGCATGTACAGTTCAATGACCCCAAGCATACTTCCAAAGTTGTGGCAAAATGGCTTAAGGACAACAAAGTCAAGGTATTGGAGTGGCCATCACAAAGCCCTGACCTCAATCCCATAGAGAATTTGTGGGATGAACTGAAAAGGCGTGTGCGAGCAAGGAGGCCTACAAACCTGACTCAGTTACACCAGCTCTGTCAGGAGGAATGGGCCAAAATTCACCCAACTTATTGTGGGAAGCTTGTGGAAGGCTACCCGAAACATTTGACCCAAGTTAAAAGGCAATGCTACCAAATACTAATTGAGTGCATGTAAACTTCTGAGCCACTGGGAATGTGATGAAAGAAATAAAATAATAAATGTTCTACTGTTATTCTGACATTTCACATTTGTAAAATAAAGTGGTGAGCCTAACGGACCTAAGACAGGGGACTTTTACTAGAATTAAATGTTATGAATTGTGAAAACTGAGTTTAAATGTATTTGGCTGTGTATGTAAACTCCCAATGTAGCTATGACTGTGTACAGGACATAAACCACACAGTGTTTGCGCCATACTAAATGATAGCACAATGTTGGTGGTCCTGCAGTACCTGATCCAGATCTTGCCCCCATTGAGGATGTAGTGTTTTCCACAGGGAGAGAGGGTAGCGAGGGTCTTTATGGACGCAGCGTCAGAGCCACTGGCGGGTTCAGTCAGACAGAAAGCAGCCAGGGTCTCACCTAGATAAAAGAAGAGGAAGAAAAAGAGAATTCAGGCCAACAGATTTGAAATGCCTTATACGTGGAATTACAGTCTAGGTATAACAATACATAGGCAGAACCAAATAAAATGACTGTAAGAGAGAGCAACAACAAAAGCCTCTTTATTTTACCTTTATTTAACTAGGAAAGTCGGTTAAGAACAAAATGTTATTTTCAATGACGGCCTACTGGGGATCAGTGGGTTAAGCGCCTTGTCAGGGGCAGGAGGTCAAATTTGTACCTTGTCAGCTCGGGGATTTGACCACTAGGCTGCCTGCCGCCTCTCTCACTCACCTGTGGCCAGCTTGGGCAGGTATTTCTCCTTCTGGGCGGGACTACCAACCAGCAGGATGCCCTTGAAACCGATGGACTGGTGGGCACCCAGAGTGATGCCAACCCCCAGGTCGTGCTGGCCCACGATCTCCACCAGCCTGGCATACTGTTCAATAAAAAAAAGGAGGTTAAAACATTAGTGTACTTAATTTACACAGTACTCTGACAGTCTGGTGTACTATTGTCAGAGGACACAAAGGTTAAAAAACAGCTGAGTCTTGAAGGTTATTTTGCTGCCATCCTTATCAAGAGCAACATACATAGCTCAGTTTATTGAGGACTTGTTTCGACATGGATATTCTACCACACAATACCAATAATGACAAAGCAAATACAGGCTTTTAGAAATGTGTACAAATGTATATATATATTTTTTTTAAGTAAATATCACATTGACATAAGTATTCAGACCATTTACTCAGTACTTTGTTGAAGAACCTTTAGCAGCAATTACAGCCTTGAGTCTTCTTCCGTATGACGCTACAAGCTTGGCACACCTGTATTTGGAGAGTTTCTCCCCATTCTTCTCTGCCAATCCTCTCAAGCTCGGTCATGTTGGATGGGGAGTATTGCTGTACAGCTATTTTCAGGTCAAGAGATGTTCGATCGGGTTCAAGTTCAGGCTAGGCCACTCAAGGACATCCAGAGACTTGTCCTGATGCCACTCCTGTGTCGTCTTGGCTGTGTGCTTATGGTTGGGGCGGTAGGGTAACCTAGTGGTTAGAGTGTTGGACTAGTAACCGGAAGGATGCAAGTTCAAATCCCCGAGCTGACAAGGTACAAATCTGTCGTTCTGCCCCTGAACAGGCAGTTAACCCACTGTCCCTAGGCATTTGAAAATAAGAATTTGTTCTTAACTGACTTGCCTAGTTAAATAAAGGTTATAGTTTTGTTTAAATGCCTAGTTAAATGAAGCTAAATAAATAAATAGGGTTGTTGTTCTGTTGGAAGGTGAAACTTTGCCCCAGTCTGTCCTGAGTGCTCTGGGGCAGGTTTTCATCAAGGATCTCTCTGTACTTCGTTCCTTTCATCTATCCCTCAATCCTGACTCGTCTCCCAGTCCCTGCCGCTGAAAAACATGCCCACAGCAAGATGCTGCCACCACCATGCTTCACCGTAGGGATGGTGCCAGGTTTCCTCCAGACGTGACGCTTGGCATTCAGGTCAGAAAGAGTTCAATCTTGGTTTCATCAGACCAGAGAATCTTGTTTCTCATGGTCTGAGAGTCTTCGGGTGCCTTTTGACAAACTCCAATCGGGCTGTCGTGCCTTTTACTGAGGAGGGGCTTCCATCTGGCCACTGTACCATAAAGGCACCTGAGAGTGGTGCAGAGATGGTTGTCCTTCTGGAAGGTTATCAGAGGAAATCCAGAGCTCTGTCAGAGTGACCATCGAGTTCGTGGTCACCTCCCTGACCAAGGTCTTTCGCTTTCTCAGTTTGGCCTGACGGCCAGCTCTATGGAGAATCTTGGTGGTTCCAAACCTCTTCCATTTAAGAATTATGGAGGCCACTGTGTTCTTGGGGACCTTCAATGCTGAAGACATGTTTTGGTACCCTTTCCCAGATCGGTGCCTCGACACAATTGGATTTTGCTCTGACATGCAACTATGGGACCCTATATAGACATACGTGTGCCTTTCCAAATCATGTCCAATCAATTGAATTTATCAGGTTGTAGAAAGATCTCAAGGATGATCAATGGACACAGGATGACCCTAAGCTTAATTTCGAGACTCAAAGCAAAAGGTCTGAATACTTACGGAAATAAGGTGTTTGTTTTTTTATTTAATAATTTAGCAAACATTTCTAAAACCCTGTTTTCGATTTGTCATTATGGGGTATTGTGTGTAGATTGCTGAGGATTAAAATATTTATTTAATCCATTTTAGAATAAGGCTGTAACATAACAAAATGTGTGGGGGGGGGGGGGATCAAGGGGTCTGAATACTTTCCAAAGGCACTGTATATGCATCATTGCACACGTGTGCTGGTATTTCTGCTGACCTGTGTATTATGTGTTGGTACAGTACTCTGAATAGACTGTGTTCTTGCTGTATAGAGGTAAAAGGGTATCCCTGCTTACCTGCGTCCTGGTTGGGGTATTGCTCTTAAGGTGTGTGTGTGTCTGTCTGTGTCCCTATGTGTTACTCCCCCAGGTAAGTGTGTGTTTTTAACTATGCTTGTTGGGAACCAGAATTCCCCACGTCAATAGTAAACAAACAACATTTTGACCAAATAGGGACATTTTGTTATCCCCACAAGGTCAAATGCTATTTCAATGGGGTTTAGTGTTAGAAACTAGGGTATGGGTTAGGGAAATATAATTTTGGGGAATTGTGTGTCCCCACAAGGTTAGTTGTACAAGACTGTGTGTGTATAGAGATAAAGGTGTATGTTCTCACCTGTGTGTTGGTAAGGCCCACGCCCCCAAGGTCCTGGGGGACCTGCAGACCAAAGGCCCCCATCTCTTTCAGGCTTTCCATGGTGCTGTCCTCCACCTTCTCCAGGGAGTCATTCTTTGCTGGGTCATTCACCTCCTACAGCATACCATATATACAGTTGAAGTCAGAAGTTTACCTACACTTTCATCTGTGAAGAGCACAGGGCGCCAGTGGCGAATTTGCCAATCTTGGTGTTCTCTGGCAAATGCCAAACGTCCTGCACGGTGTTGGGCTGTAAGCACAACCCCCACCTGTGGACGTCGGGCCCTCATACCACCCTCATGGAGTCTGTTTCTGACCGTTTGAGCAGACACGTGCACATTTGTGGCCTGCATGAGGTCATTTTGCAGGGCTCTGGCAGTGCTCCTCCTTGCCCTCCTACGGCCTCCTCCACGTCTCCTGATGTACTGGCCTGTCTCCTGGTAGCGCCTCCATGCTCTGGACACTACGCTGACAGACACAGCAAACCTTCTTGCCACAGCTCACATTGATGTTCCATCCTGGATGAGCTGCACTACCTGAGCCACTTGTGTGGGTTGTAGAATCCGTCTCATGCTACCACTAGAGTGAAAGCACTGCCAGCATTCAAAAGTGACCAAAACATCAGCCAGGAAGCATAGGAACTGAGAAGTGGTCTGTGGTCCCCACCTGCAGAACCACTCCTTTATTGGGGGTGTCTTGCTAAGTGCCTATAATTTCCACCTGTTGTCTATTCTATTTGCACAACAGCATGTGAAATGTATTGTCAATCAGTGTTGCTTCCTAAGTGGACAGTTTGATGTCACAGAAGTGTGATTGACTTGGAGTTACATTGTGTTGTTTAAGTGTTCCCTTTATTTCTTTTGAGCAAATATAAATAGGTTGTGTATATATATATATATATATATATATATATATATATATATTTATTTATTTATTTATTCTACAGCACCCACGAGCCAGCCCGAGAGACAGAGGTCAGTTACAACCTGGGCCACCTGGGCCATGTTCAGTAGTATTGAAATGGAGGAATACGGTCCAATACAGACAATAATATAACAGATCATCAAAACTATCTGAACTTGTCCAATAAGAAACATTTTGCTACGGTGTTCCCTAATGAAGGTGACCCTGATGACAAATCTAGTGGCAGTAAAGAAATTTAGCTTGAATAACTTAGAGGAAATATGTGTTGTGGTTTACTACTACTTTGTAAAATAAAATAAACATTTGGTCACAAAAACAAGAAAAAGGTGAATTGAAACTCACTTCAAAGAATTTGGAAACGGGTGGGACTAACTCCTGGAGGAACTGGGTCTGCTCCTCGTTCATCACTGGAAAACAGCAAAAAGCCCACGACCGTTAGATGTTCCAACATGTCTCCTTTACATCATCGCTAAGTGGCTGCATAACAATACATGACTAGTCCATTCACCTGAGGGGAAGGGAAAGACCTGCGAGGGGTTGATCTGGCCCTTGAACATGTTGACGGCGAAAGACTGGGACTCCTACAAGAGATACATGGGGTCATGTTGATATATCATCAACTGTCACACAAAAAAAAGCAGGAAATGCACACTGTACTTCCTAATGCATTTCAGAGGGATCAGTCATAATTGTTGATCTTGAACTTTAAAACATGGAGACCCAAACAGTAGCCACATCCAGTATGGACAACCTCAGTGAAGCAGTATTCTATAGGGAGGAAGGCTGATCTAAGAACACATACCACGCTCTGTGCCTTCTTGGCAGTGGCTGCCTTGGTTGCCGTGGTGGTGCCAACAGCCTGCTTGTCCAGTACTGCCTGTAGAGAGACAAACACAAACAAGCAATGTCATACAGAGAGAAGAGATTACAACCATAGAAATATAATCTCATCATAGTTCTATGGTTACAATATGTTAGAGAGATAGGGACTGAAAGAAGTGAATTTCCGAGGGATTATTGATAGTTAGGATCAGGATAATTGAATGGAGTGGTACAGTACTTTAGACAGGGGAAATGGGCAACAATCACGAAGGGGTTTGTGAAAGCTACAGTAGGAGACCCTGCTCCTATACACAATGATTAAATATGAAAGAAACAATATATTACTCTTAAGAATCTGAGTGTTCATTTAAAAACAAGGCAACATTAAACATGTCCCCCCACGAATGATGCCACGCCCCAGGGTGTCTTGGGTCCAATTAGTGACAACAATTTAAGCTCAAAATGGGACATATACTTGATACAAGTTCAGAATTTCAGTTGATTACTATAGTACCACCCTTGGGCCCATCAGTGTAATTTTGTAAATTACAGATATCTTATGGCAAGACACATCATTCACCCAAAAGTTGTCAAAATCAGGCCAGTGGTGTCTGGGATGTCGAGTGGGTTAGCACGACTCGTAGCTTTAAGTGTTTATCACAGAATTGTTCATGGCAGAAAATCCATCATGGTGGACCGTATGGGTCCATGAGGAAAATGTGTTCCTTGTGAGGAGAGGGACCTATTGTCGCATTCAAGACACCTGGGAACTCCGGAGAAGGAAAAAAGAAGAAACTCCAACTGGGATTTTTTTGTGAACGGTCATCCAACTCAAAATTCCAAGTCGGAAACTTGGGCCTCTTTCTAGAGCTCTGACTTTACGACCTGGAGATCACTGACATCATGATTTGACCTCTCTCCCAGTTGAAGTGAAAGCACCATATGTACCGAATTTCATGACTTTAGATCAAACGGGGTGAGGGGCGTGACCTTTTCATGTATGCATTTTCAATCACTTGTTATAGCGCCACCATCTGGTCTACCAGTGATATTTTGTAAGTGCCAGATATCTATGGCAACAATAGCCCATCACTTGTGAATGATGCCCAGCTTAAGGCAAAAACAGCCCAATGCCTTTTTTTTTTGTTGCAACTTTTACAAATCATCGCACACCTCATGTAGCCCAGCCCATAGGCCTATATGTTTTGATAAGGTTTGTATCACAACTCAAGTGGCCGAATAACTTCTTAAAATTAAGCACATTAATCCGCTTACAATGGGTGTAGAGTCTAACTGGCATACCTACCCAGAGCATGAGTTTCAAGTTAGGGGAAGATCATTTTCACCATGAGAATGCACCTTTATAATAAAAGCGTTACATGCATAATCGCAATTGGGTCACTTTTGATAATGGTGTTTTCAAGCTAATGGTACATTCACACTTCGAGCCTATCGCCGTGTGCGCATTGCTGTGCTTATAATGTGTAGAAATAGCCTAATAGCTGGTCAACTTTTTAAGCTAAGCGTTCTGATGTTGTGTCAGCCACATTGCGTAAAATATGTTTTTTGATGTTAGAATTGGTATTCATTTGGGATCTATCGCATCGAAACAACTGTCCCAGACTATGTTTGGAATATTTATTTCTCCCATAGAATAGAATAGTTGACCTTTGTACTATGGGGATAGTAGATTGACATAGGCTAGGGCTTTTGCTGTTCGTTAGGCCTACTCATCTTGTTGGCTGACGAAAAGTAAATGTGGACAGTTCTTTCAATATGCACCTGGGAATGGGATAAGGACATGTGCAGTTGCCGTCCCCGATATGTCAGTATTCACACGCTTAGCATGTGAGAAAGACCCAATCGTGTGACAGAGACCCATGTGAATGATAGGTGCTTTGGCACGCAGCCAGGAGAAGGGAATTATAATTTTTTTTTTTCAGCCCAAGGGCACAATGGCCACTAACCGCAAAAAGTATGGATTTTTTTAGGGGGCATTACGGCCACACATATAGATGATGCAGCTGGGAAATTTGAGGCATTATCAAGTGCTTGTCAAATTGTGAATGAGGGACTGATGAAGTGTGTACAGCCTGCACTAAAAACAACAACAAAGTAGAGCTCATGCCTTTGATGTGACTTTTTTCAAATCCTCATTACCTCTCATCATGCAGCCTTACAATGCATTAAAAATCAAAAGCATATAGCCCAGCATATGTATGACAACTAAAGTTACATAACTCTAAATGAAGCATATTGGAGTACTTGTTTCTTTGTTAACACTCAACACAGAAGTCACATCTGCGCACTTCCTCAAATAGTTTGGAGAAAATATCCTTTATGATAGCCACATTAGCAGCTAATTAGCGTTTCATTTTTGGGAGGTGAATACAGGGACATATATTGATTTTTTTAAAAAATCACATTGTCTGAGAGAGATTTACATGGTTATCATAACGTCACGCCAGGGTAAGCCTACAACCAACAGCCCTTATTTGAAGTGTTTCTACAATCCCCTATGGGAAAAATGTATGGTGGAAAAACAATTGGAACCATTTCCCTGTTTGACCACCAGGTTTTATGGTTATTATGACTCATACTGTGGTACTCTATTGACATGGTCATTGGTCAGACACATGTACTGTGTGACCTGGCTGTGTCCTGCTGTCCCCTGTCTATCATTGAATTGAAATAGAACTCAGCGCCACCTATAACCTAGATTTTAGTCACGTGAGTCCACGGTGAACTTTCCCCCACTTCTCGATGCTATTACATATCCTAATGGATATGGTAGGTTACCTCCACTGGAAGCAATGTCATCCTTTTATCAGTTACGCTTATCTCATTTGGATAACATTTTATTAATACAACATTATGACGCAGCATGGTTTGTTTCAACACCTGAACACATAACCCATGAGCTGTCAAGATGGCAACATAAACGCCCCTGTTTAGAATAATCACTGTTACAATGTTTGATCATTGATACAATGTGTTCAATTTTAGCACGAAAACGAGTGCGTGGCTGTGAGTGTTGTGTTTTATGACAGCGCACTGCCTACCTCCGCGGCCTGAGAAGAAGCATAGAGGCGGGCATTCTGCGTGGCTGCTGCTCCGATCTGCTTCTGAATCCTACACGAATACAAATACGAATTGAAAAAGATTGAATGTATATAAATACATCGTTTTAAAGCTGTTTTGTCAGTGAGAATGCATTTACTTACCCGGAAAAAGCAGGGGAGATACGAAGTGCTGTGCACAAAGCAGGAGTCAAACTCACTTTGCCCAAAAGCATATTGAACGACCGCCTTAACTATCTATAGAATTAGGTTAAAGAGATATGTTTGATATTGTGTCCCGAATCAGCGCTCCAAATGGACGAATTTGTCCTTCTGAGTCAAAATCTGTGACTTATTCAAGTAGGCTGCTGCCGTTGTGTAACCTAGAAAAAATTACACTGAAGAAAATGGCCAGAGCATAGAAAGAGTATTCTAGACACACCAGCTGCCTGTCTGACCGGGTCTAGACAGCGCATACGGAAGACTTGTCTAGATTCTTGGAATCTATGCACAGGACACAGCGGAAATACGGAAGTGTAGGCTGCATAGAGTGACGAGGTGGAGGAGGAGCTCCGTAGACTCTTCCTGTCCAGAGGTAATTTAGCAATTCATTGTAGCTCTGTAGAGTCTCTATTTTATCTACTTTTCTCGAGCCATTTAGCTTGTTCCATTCCTGGATTACTCATTAAACTAATACATTCCGATTTAAATCAACAAATGCGATAGTTTAAAAAAGGTTAAGGGGCATAGGCTGTGTTGGCAAAATCACTACATATCCCATCCAGTTGTCATAGTTCCAAGACCAGTCAGAAACGTCCAGGTACGCAAATGACTCCTGTGGAACTCAAAACTGAATTTGCATCCAGATTAACGCCTTGATCACGCCGACTGTGTTTCGCGCAAAATGGTACACAGCATCATCTGAATATGTGTGCAACAAAAGTTCATCATTCACCTTCTGCTACAATTTCTGCAAGGCTAATGCCGCATTCCATACTTCTGATTTACCAATATTCTGTTGGTGTAATCAAGGTGTAAACAGCAATATAATCATTGTTTTACCACAGGACAGATAAACTGAACCAGTCATGACTATTCACCAAAACAATAAATAATTGTCAAGTTTCTTTCCAGCGAATTTCTAAGTTACATGATTGTATAACTAGGAGTTTTGAAGATGAGGGTGCAGTATTTATGAGGCGTGGCAATGTGGATGAAAAATAGTTGTAGTTTTTATCCAATTAATATTTCCTATTACATGACAAGATACAACTCGAGTAAAGAGTCCTGCCTCTTTTATTTTATTTGAATCTGAAATCAAACAATTTTATTTTTGTCTAAGGAAACATTACATAACGACAAATTGAATAACCAATAATTTGAATAATCAATCATTTGATTATTAAAATATTGTGTTTTTAATTATCGGTTCTGGTTCAAGCCATACTCTTAAGTTTTGACCAATTAATAGTCGTGGCTTCCTGACAACACAGAACATGATAAATGGGTTGTTTTCATGTTTTTGATCTGATATTGTTACAGTTTTTTTTCTCATTTATGTTTTGAAGTTGGACTTTAGCACGTATAGCTAAAGTCCAACACGTATCTGCCCAAAGATACGCGTGTGAACAATAGTGATGTGCAGATCGCGAACGATTCGTTCTTTTTGAACCACTCATTTTACTGACTCAAGAGTCATTATTCTTTTTTTCTGAGTGACTGGTTCATTTTAGTCACTAATTCTTTTGACCTTCTTGCTGGCTGGAATGAATTCTACAGCAGGATTAAAGTGTATTGATGCTTGTTCCGAACATGTGGTCCAGAGGCTCTGTGTGGAGAATGTGACAATTGCAGAGCCTCCGAGGCTTGCGAAGGCCGAATCGAGCTCAGTATGGTGATGCCATGAGCCTCCCAGATTTTGTAACAATGTGGAGGGCTCCACATAGCTCTGTATTGACATGATTTGGTGATAGTAGATGGGGGCGTTACATCCTGTATAAAAGCAAATTAGCTTCCTTGACAACAGACATGGAGAACTTTACCGAAAAGGCTATTAGAACAAGTTCACAAAAAAATACATCTGAAGTTGTGTGGAAGGTGGGAGGACTGGGGGGGGATATACTTGTCCCAATGGCAACGAAACTCAAAAGGGGTGATGATATTCATTAACAATCATTTTGCTTCTAATGTGCAAATTGTCCTAACAGATCCAAGTAGATGGATTATTTTAAGTATGTTGTTGGACTATAACAGATTTGGCTCATTAATCTATACGGTCCAAATAATGATGGTCCACGCTTCTCTGAAAATACATATAATAATTTATCAACCCTACAAGCAATACAAGACTCTATTGTTATGGTGGGAGATTATAATACTGTTTTAAATACCTCAATGGACCGTAAATAATTCAATCTGGACCCTTTCTTTCTAAAATTATCTGCCGAAATTGTTGCCACCCCTATTACTAGCCTGTTCAACCTCTCTCGTGTCGTCTGAGATTCCCAAAGATTGGAAATCAGCTACGGTCATCCCCCTCTTCAAAGGAGAGGGACACTCTTGACCCAAATTGCTACAGACCTATATCTATCCTACCCTGTCTTTCTAAGGTCTTCGAAAGCCAAGTCAGACAAACAGATTACCGACTATTTCGAATCCCACCATACCTTCTCCGCTATGCAATCTGGTTTCAGAGCTGGTCATGGGTGCACCTCAGCCATGCTCAAGGTCCTAAACGATATCTTAACCGCCATCGATAAGAAACAATACTGTGCAGCCGTATTCATTGACCTGGCCAAGGCTTTCGACTCTGTCAATCACCACATCCTCATTGGCAGACTCGACAGCCTTGGTTTCTCAAATGATTGCCTCGCCTGGTCCACCAACTACTTCTCTGATAGAGTTCAGTGTGTCAAATCGGAGGGTCTGTTGTCCGGGCCTCTGGCAGTCTATGGGGGTGCCACAGGGTTCAATGCTTGGACCGTGTCATGGAAATTTCACACAAGTCAGAGCTATATCATAAAGTTCATATTTAATTATATGAGCTTCACCATAGCCCTGTGACTCTCAGATCAATTCAGTGTCTATAAATTAATTATCTGAGAGTGCTTACAAAACAATTCTTAGTATCATTTATAGCCAAGACACACCCCTCTCAACTCATGACAAATAACAGATCTTAGGAACATTACAAAGGAAGTCTTTACTTGAGAGAGGAGTATCCCATAGCCAGACAGCATTAGCTATAAATTATCGTTCAGTTTGGTCTCCTAAACGAAGTTCCTATCTCATTCTTGGTACCACTTAGGACCAAAACATTACCTCATCAAATGGCATATATCAATTGTCAATTCTAGATACTCCCATCTCAAATACACCCCCTCCTCTACAAGATCAGAAAAGACAGTGAGCCACCTAGGCCATATACTAAATCAAGATAAGGGCAACCTCAGATGGGACATGTAATAGTTACAGACACATTCCCATAAGAAGACAAGCCTGACCTCTCCCCTCTCTGGGGCCCAAGTAACTTTTTCCCACATAAGCATAGTTATGAAAATTGATAAAACATCTTATTTATCAATGTTACCTAAAGAATTCTGATTCTGCCACAACAACCGACTCTCTTCTCTGTATACATCAATGATGTTGCTCTTGCTGCTGGTGAGTCTCTGATCCACCTCTACGCAGACGACACCATTCTGTATACTTCTGGCCCTTCTTTGGACACTGTGTTAACAACCCTCCAGGCGAGCTTCAATGCCATACAACTCTCCTTCCGTGGCCTCCAATTGCTCCTAAATACAAGTAAAACTAAATGCATGCTCTTCAACCGATCGCTGCCTTAACCTGCCCAACATCACTACTCTGGACGGTTTTGACTTAGAATATGTGGACAACTACAAATACCTAGGTGTCTGGTTGGACTGTAAACTCTCCTTCCAGACTCACATAAAACATCTCCAATCCAAAGTTAAATCTAGAATTGGCTTCCTATTTTGCAACAAAGCATCCTTCACTCATGCTGCCAAACGTACCCTTGTAAAACTGACCATCCTACCAATCCTCGACTTAGGCAATGTCATTTACAAAATAGCCTCCAATACCCTACTCAATAAATTGGATGCAGTCTATCACAGTGCCATCCGTTTTGTCACCAAAGCCCCATATAATACCTACCACTGCGACCTGTACGCTCTCGTTGGCTGGCCCTCGCTACATACTCGTCGCCAAACCCACTGGCTCCAGGTCATCTACAAGACCCTGCTAGGTAAAGTCCCCCCTTATCTCAGCTCGCTGGTTACCATCGCAGCACCCAGCCATAGCATGCGCTCCAGTTGGTATATCTCTCTGGTCACCCCCAAAACCAATTTTTCCTTTGGCCGCCTCTCCTTCCAGTTCTCTGCTGCCAATGACTGGAATGAACTACAAAAATGTCTGAAACTGGAAACACTTATCTCCCTCACTAGCTTTAAATGGCTGCAATCCCGCTAACGGAATCGATATGACAACTACCAGTGAAAATAGAGGGTGCCAAATTCAAACCGCAGAAATCTCATAATTACAATTCCTAAAACATATGTGTTTTATATCATTTTAAAGGTAATCTTGTTGTTAATCCCACCAAAGTTTGCATTTCAGCAAAAGTACTACAAACGATTATGTTAGGTCTCCACCAAACCACAATAAGCACAGCCATTTTCCAGCGAAATATAGCATTCACAAAAAGCAGAAAGAGACAAAATTAATCACTAACCTTGAATTATCTTCATCGGATGACACTCATAGGACTTCATGTTACACAATACATGCATGTTTTGTTTGATAAAGTTCATATTTATATAAACAAATCTGAGTTTACATTGGCATATTAGATTCACTAGTTCAAAAACATCAAGAGATTTTGCATAGCCACATCGTTTCAACAGAAATACTCATCATAAATGTAGATGATAATACAAGTTCTGCACATGGAATTATAGATATACCTCTCCTTAATGCAACTGCTGTGTCAGATTTCAAAAAAGGTTTACAGAACAAGCAACCCATGCAATAATCTGAGACGGAGCTCAGAACATTAGCCAAATTAGCCGCCATGTTGGAGTCAACAGAAACCAGAAAATACATTCCTTACCTTTGATGAACTTCATCAGAATGCAGTCCTATGAATCCCAGGTCCACAATAAATGCTTGATTTGTTCAAAAAGTTTTAGAAACTTCAGAGTGTTTTCTATCCAATACTAAAAATAATATGCATATATTAGCAACTGAGACTGAGGAGCTGGCTGTTTACAACGGGCACCTTTTCATCCAAGCTACTACATACTGCCCCGGCAGTCATAAAACATTAAGCACCAGCTGTCAGAGCAGCTCACAGATTACTGCACCTGTACATAGCCCATCTATAATTTAGCCCAACTGTATTTATTTATTTTGCTCCTTTGCACCCCATTATTTATTTCTCTACTTTTCACATTCTTCCACTGCAAATCAACCATTGCCCTTTTTTGCCTTTACCTCCCTTATCTCACTTGCTCACATTGTATATATACTTATTTTTCAACTGTATTATTGACTGTATTGTATGTTTGTTTTATTCCATGTGTAACTCTGTGTTGTTGTATGTGTCGTGCTGCTTTGCTTTATCTTGGCCAGGTTGCAATTGTAAATGAGAACTTGTTCAACTAGCCTACCTAGTTAAATAAAGGTGAAAAAAAAATAAAAAGGAAATCACTACAAACTATCACCCTCATGCACTTAAGGAGATTATGAATATCATGGATATATTGGAACTAGTGGATATATGGAGGCTTTAATATGCTGACCTAGTGAGATATACACGGATATAATAGAACTAGTGGATATATGGAGGTTTAATATGCTGACCTAGTGAGATATACACGGTGGAGGCTTAATCAACCTTGATGTCTACTTTCTTATGTCATTGGAAATGCAATCAAAGCCTATTGGATGATAACTTGTTTTTAACTAGGACAGAATAATTTATAACTGATTTTTTTCTGACATAATATACAGTACCAGTCAAAAGTTTGGACACACCTACTTATTTAAGGGTTTTTCTTTATTTTTTACTATTTTCTTCATTGTAGAATAATAGTGAAAACATCAAAACTATGAAATAACACACATGGAATCATGTAGTAACCAAAAAAATGGTTAAACATAAAACATATATTTTATATTTGAGATTCTTTAAAGTAACCATCCTTTGCCTTGATGACACCATTGCACACTCTCTGCATTCTTTCAACCAGCTTTGTGAGGTAGTCACCTGGAATGCATTTCAATTAACAGATGTGCCTTGTTAAAAGTCAATTTGTGGAATTTCTTTCCTTCTAACTGCCTTTGAGCCAATCAGTTGTGTTGTGACAAGGTAGGGGCGGTATACAGAAGTCAGCCCTATTTGGTAAAAGACCAAGTCCATATTATGGCACGAACAGCTCAAGTAAGCAAAGGGAAATGACATGAAGGTCAGTCAATCCTGAAAATTTCAAGAACTTTGAACGTTTCTTCAAGTGCAGTTGCAAAAACCATCAAGCGCTATGATGAAACTGGCTCTGATGAGGACCACCACAGGAAAGGAAGACCCAGAGTTACCTCTGCTGCAGAGGTTATGTTCATTAGAGTTACCAGCCTCAGATATTGCAGCCCAAATAAATGCTCCACATGGTTCAAGTGACAGACACAGGCCTTCATGGTCAAATTGCTGCAAAGAAACCAGTACCAAAGGGCATCAATAATAATAAGAGACTTGCTTGAGCCAAGAAACACGAGCAATGGACATTAGACCTGTGGAAATCTGTCCTTTGGTCTGATGAGTCCAAATTTGAGATTTTGGTTCCAACCTTCGTCTCTTTGAGAGGTGTGATGGTGCTTTGCTGGTGACACTGTCAGTGATTTATTTAGACTTCAAGGCACACTTAACTAGCATGGCTACCACAGCATTCTGCAGCGATACACCATCCCATCTGGTTTGCGCTTACTGGAACTATTTTTTATTTTTCAACAGGACAATGACCTAACACACCTCCAGGCTGTGTAAGGGCTATTTGACCAAGAAGGAGAGTGATGAGTGCTGCATCAGATGACCTGGCCTCCACAATCACCCAATCTCAACCCAATTGAGATGGTTTGGGATGAGTTGGACCACAGAGTGAAGGAAAAGCAGCCAACAAGTGCTCAGCATATGTGGGAACTCCTTCAAGACTTGGAAAATCATTCCAGGTGAAGCTGGTTGAGAGAATGCCATGGGTGTGCAAAGCTGTCATCAAGGCAAAGGGTGGCTACTGAAATATATTTGGATTTGTTTAACACTTTTTTGGTAACATCAAATCAAATCAAATGTATAAGGGGATCTTCTTACATCAGCTGATATCTCAAAATGCTGTACAGAAATCCAGCCTAAAACCCCAAACAGCAAGCAATGCAGGTGTAGAAGCACGTTACTACATGATTCCATATGTGTTATTTCATAGTATTGATGTTGTCACTATTATTCTACAATGTAGAAAATAGTCAACATAAAGAAAAACCCTTGAATGAGTAGGTGTGTCCAAACTTTTAACTGATACTGTAGGTACAGCAGATCCCCTTATTGTATGGGACACTTTTAAATGTGCCTTTGGAAGTGTTAACTATTAAAATCGTATCCAACAATAATATCAAGGGGCTAGAAATTCAGGAAAAGCGAAGGTGTAACGTATATGCTTGGAGTCAGGTACAGAAGGTGAGTTTAATAATGAGCATGAGCCGATTAAAAACAGGAAAAACATACTGAACGTGAACAAAAAACAATATGCCTGAATACTGGGGGTTAAATAAAGGGAAATATTCAAGGTAAGGATGAAGTCCGTGTGTGCATAACGATGGGGAGCAGGTGGTTGCCAGGTATGCATAAATGTGGGTTGACGGGACCGGTGGTTCGTCGAGCAGCGACGTTGAGCGCCGGAGAGAGGGAACGGGAGTAGGCATGACAAAAGGTGTCATTGTACGCCAATGATTCATGTTTTCTTTTAAATCCACAGCTTCAGAGGATCTATAAACATTTTCTAACCTCTTTGGATTACAACCAAATGATGATCAGTGTATTACGTATTGGATTATTAAAATATACTACTTTTACATTACCGTGTAGTTTACCAATAAAATGGTCTGATGGTAATGTGGATATACTCGGTATACATATCACGAAATAAATCAATTATCTCACTCCAATACATTTTTCTAGAAAGTTACCAAAAATAGATAAGATCGTGCTAACATGGAAAGGTAAATTAAATACCTGTCTATTTGTGGAAATATCACTCTGATTAAAACTTTAGTCATATCTCAGTTGACATATTTTCTTTACCTAGCGACCTGTTTTTTTTAAATTATATGAGCAAATAAATATATTTTATTTGGAATGGCATGCCAAACAAAGTTAAACTGGCCTATTTATATAATGAATATGAATTCGGAGGGCAGAAATGAAGTATTAAAGCATTAGACCTCTCACTAAAGGCTTCAGTCATACAAAAGGTATACTTAAATCTGAGCTGGTTATCTAGCAGATTAGTCAGAATGTTCAAGAATAGCCTTTTCCCCTTTATTCAGATGACGACCTCTCACTGTCGGTTATTTGAAAATGAAATCCCCTCCAAAATATCACTATTGTTAAAACAAGCCATAGAAAGTTGATTGCATTCCACCAGAAAAGACAGAACAAATAATGCAAGAAATATTATGGTTAAACTCAAATATACTAATTGATAAAAAATATTTATTTGGGGAATACATTTTAACAGCCTACAAGGCAGACTTATCAGCCTCTGAGGCTGCTATTGAATCTGATCAGCCTGCCAGGAATGGAGCTCACCCACTGTAAATGTAAATATTATCCACAAAACATGAAGTGTCCCTTGCAATTATACATATCAGTTCTGCTCGATAACAACCAGCATAGATAACAAGCTAGCTTGCTAGCTAACAAGACTACTACCTAGTTAGCTCACAAGACAAGCTGCGTTGTTCCTTGCATGCAATGGGTTGTGGTCTTGGGGGTGGCACACAGTCTGGGAGACAGGTTGCTTGTTAGGCATCGTTCAGGGTTTAAATGCGCCACATTGCGAACAAACAGCCACATGACGCAGTTGTCCTGCACCTGAACAAATTAATGGATGATTGTGGTACTTTTCGTTTATCTTGTGTTCGACAAAACAACTTTTATGTAGTGATCATAAGATAAATTAGTCGTGATCGACATGAGGGAAATACACTGACAAAAACAAAACAATTTCCAAGAGTTACCTGAGTTGCAGTTCATATAAGGAAATCAGTCAATTTATATACATTCATTAGGCCATAATCTATGGATTTCACCTGACCGGGACAAGCGATATGTATCGGCTGTCTGCCATCTGCCCGGTACAGTTGAAACCGGGATTCATCTGTGAAGAGTACACTTCTCCAGTGTGTTAATGATCATTGAAGGTGAGCATTTTCCCACTGGAGTCTTCCACAACGCCGAACTACAGTCAGTTCAAGACGCAGGTGAGGTCAACAAGCATGCGCAGATGAGCTTCCCTGAGACAGTTTGTGATATAAATAAGCTTTTTGTACAGATGGAAAACATCTGGGATCTTTTATTTCAGCTCATGAAACATGGCACTAACACTTTACATGTTGCGTTTATACATTTGTTCAGTGTATATTTTGTTATTCACATGTCCTCTCCGGACTTCCGTAGAAACTAATACATCAGATGACATATTTAAGAAGTGAATCAATATAAAATCCCCAGATCAGCTGTAACTATCAGTTGAAAAACAATGCTTAAAATGTTTGAGTGAACCTGAATCTAGAAAATCAATAGTGAAGTTGCCAGAGAGTAAGAGGCAAAGCGAGGGGGATAACTGGGCCCAAAATCTGTCTTCTCCAGCAGGTGGTGTTTTTTTCTCTCACCAAGCAAGGAGTTTTTATATGTCAATGAGTGTCAAATTTGGTCAACAAAAAAATGTAATAGCTTATTTGCTGCGTGAGGCTTATTTGATCAAATAGAAGTTACGTTATGCTTAAGTTAACGAGTGTACCGATACACTACATGACCAAAAGTATGTGGACACCTGCTCGTCAAACATCTCATCATGGGCATTAATATGGAGTTGGTTCCCCCTTTGCTGCTCCAACAGCCTCCACTCTTCTGGGAAGGCTTTCCACTAGATGTTGGAACATTGCTGTGGGGACTTACTACCTTCCATTCAGCCACGACTATTAGTGAGGTCGGGCTCGGATGTTAGGTGATTAAGCCTGGCTTGCAGTTTGCGTTCCAATTAATACCAAAGGTTTTCGATGGGGTTGAGGTCAGGGCTCTGTGTAGGCCAGTCAAGTTCTTCCACACCGATCTTGACAAACCATTTCTGTATGGACCTCGCTTTGTGCATGGGGGCATTATCAAGCTGAAAAAGCCTTCCCCAAACTGTTGCCACAAAGTTAGATGCACAAAATCTAGTGAAATTAAGATTTTCCTTCACTGGAAAAAAATAAAACTATAGACCACTTTTACTCCACACACGCATACAAACCTCTCCCTCCTTTTGCCAAATTTGACCAGAATTTTATCCTTCCGATTCCTGTGTACAAGCAAAAACTAAAGCAGGAAGTACCAGTGACTCGCTCAATACATAAGTGGTCAGATGACACGGATGCTACGCTACAGGACTGGGGCCAAGCTTCCTGCCATCCAGGACCTCTGTACCAGGCGATGTCTGAGGAAGGCCCTAAAAATTGCCAAAGACTCCAGCCACCCAAGTCATAGACTGTTCTCTCTGCTACCGCACGGCAAGCGGTACCGAAGAACCAAGTCTAGGACCAAAAGGCTCCTTAACAACTTCTACCCCTAAGCCGTAAGACTGTTTAACAATTAATCAAATGGCTACCCCTGCTTTTGTTTTTACGCCGCTGCTACTCGCTGTTTATTATCTATACATTGTCACTTTTTACAAATTACCTCGACTAACCTGTACCCCCCGCACATAGACTCTGTACCTGTACCGCTTGTGTATATAGCCTCAATGTAATTTTCTTGTTACTTATTTTTAAATTCAATTTAGTAAATATTTTGACTATTTCTTCAACTGCATTGTTGGTTAAGGGCTTGTATGTAAGTAAGCCGGTTGTATTCGCCACATTTGACAAATACATTTGATTTGGGCCTGGCTCCCAAGTGGATGGACCTATGACCTCCCAGGTCCACAATCCATAGAGTAGGACTCAATTTATTTAGTTCAATTGACTGATTTCCTTACATGAACTTCAACTGAGCAAAATCTTAAAATTGTTATTTCTATTTTTGTTCAGTAAAATAACCATATTTTATTTTATTCAAGGACAGCGTCAAAAGCCAAATTAGGCTTCTTCTAAAAACAATTAAATAAGTGTCAAATTTTTTTTTTTGCAACCATCATTGAAGTTCAGTTATAAATTACAATTGAGGCTTATACACAAAATTGCTATCTACAAATAAGGGGGAAAACACTAATACAATTGCAATTTCCCCCTTACCAGCTCGGACTTTGCTACTTTGAGGAGAAATGTACTTACTATGACTGATATGTGGTTGTTCCACCTGCGCCATCTTAAGATGAATGGACTGACTAAGTCTCTCTGGATAAGAGTGTCCGCTAAATGACTCAAATGAACAAGTGACAAACAAGCAAATATGACAATGCATTACTGACTGTGCCATACTAAGAAGCATAACTATTCGTCATCAAGCACATTTAATACAATTATATAAACGTATACATAAAAAATGTGTATGTCACTCAGTTAAAAAACAAAATGTGGGTAGGAGTGTGAGATCAGAGCTATATAAACTATTTTGTATTTGCTTCTTTTTCATTCTTTGTAGCGTGGTTAAACCAGACTGAATGCAGCACTCAAACAATGGTGAGAGCATAGCATTGTCTGGTTTAGCCAGACTACATTCTTTGACCCTCACCAACTGCTATCCCAAATACTTCAGTCTGTCGGTCTGTACCAGCTTCCATCTCCCAGTCATCCACCCAGTGTTTGAAGTGAACTGAAATAAGTGCTGGTACGGTAGTCATTTTGGGTGTCAGTACTCATCATATATTTAGGCCAATATTAAAAAAAAGAGTGGCCAGTAATCAGTACCTGTGTGTACCGGCCCAATTCACACACTGCATCAAGCTGACTGACCAGTAAGGTGCAAATCACAAATGTATCAGGGGGCTCACCAGTTACTGCAGAGGACAGGAGGCCTCCACAATATCTGGGCCCTTATTCAATCATATCAGAGTCTTGTCAAATCATAATGAATACGGTTACATGGACGGCGGCACCTGATCCTAGATCAGCCTACCTACTTGCTTTGTGAATACAGGCCCTGAGCGTGAGTGCATATCAACACAAACCCAACAGCGCTTCTCATAAAAAATAAACATTCCTACTGCTGGTTATCAGTAGATCAAATGTGAATGCATGAATTCATCCATTTCAATTAACAGATGCATGTATACAACACTTTTCTTCTCCAGCTGGTAGTGTTTTAGTACCATATTCCAAGAACACCACATCAATTAACCTCCTAAGTAGGCTATAGTAGTACTATGCTCCATATCACTATGAGTGACGTGTGTGACATGTTTAGAAACATGATCACAGCTATGTGACAGTGGTCGTAATGGCGTGGCACATTGAATTATGTACAATTACTTGATGAAGTGAAATGTATTCTGTTTTCATATCATACAAATTGACATAATAATGACCTATGTTCCTGTCTGAACAACAAAGAAATGTAGGTATTCCCATTACCCTTGATGAAGCTCAATTTAAGGTTTTTATTCGGTGAATCTTGAGCTGACAGGAATTACTCATCTTTGCTTCCTCTAGATGTTTACCAGCTTGTAAGATAAGGCAGAGATAGGTAAACATCTAAAGGTAACTGATTCCTGTCAGATGAGACACCTAATAAAACCTTGGTTAACCAATAACATCACAAAGAGAGACAATGGTCTGGGCTGGGTTTAGGCTCTTAAAGCTTTCCAAGAGTTCAAATGAATCAAAGCACCTTGTGAATGTTGCTGGTACCACTCTAATGTTGCCTTATGCTGCAGCGTGCATCCTTCTGATTCTGGACACCAACTTCCCCATATACAGCCTCTGGGTCAGTCCCAGAGGGCACTACTTTTGACCAGGGCTCATTGGACTCAGGTCAAAAGTAGTGTACTATGTAGGGAATTAGGTGCCATTTGCGACTCAACCCTCTGTAGTGTCTCCACTCCTACATGACGTCCACAAAGAACTCACTGGGATTTCCCATGGCAAGGTGGAAGGACTGGCGCGAGGCGGTGAGCTCTGGGGGCACAGAGCCCAGGTCACGGGTTGGGGGTGCCCCTGGAGGTCCCCCGGGGGTGGTGCCAGGGGGCAGGCCCGGCATCGAGGGCCCTGTCTGCCCCAGGCCCTGGAGGGTGTGTGGGTGCACGTGAGGGTGATGGGGGTGCTGGGGGACCATCATAAGCATCATGGGGTTGTATGAAAGGGGTATGCCCTGTGGGAATTGGAGGTGTGGAGGGGGTGCGCGGTGGTGTGAGCGCTGGCTGACGTGGCTATAGTGGCTGTGTTCACTGGGGGTGGCCGAGCCTCCGTGTTCCCCCCTCCTCAGGCTGCTCCGTACAGAATACTCTGATTCGCTGCCGCTTCCTGAGCGAGAGTCCCTGCCGTCTCCGCCTACCGGTGACTTCTCATCCCGGCCGCTAGTACTGCCCACCCCTCCTCCGCCTTTTCCTCCCCTCCGTCTCTCTCCCTCGCTTCGGGTGGAGCCACTGCTCCGGCTCCCTGGGTGAGAGAAGACAGGACAATGTGAAAACAGGCACCCCAGAAAAGCAGAGTACATTCTAATATCACAGTCTAACCAGAATCACACAGAGGCTATCTATAGCTCTGATTCAAACAAGACATTATTTAACCCTTGCATAACCCTACAATGTTCAAGTTTCTGAGTATGGCCTGTCAGGAAAACTCTGAACTCTTTAATGATTCATTCATTCATTAACACATGTATTAATTACACTTGAACAAAAATATAAACACAACATGTAAAGTGTTGGTCTCATGAGCTGAAATAAAATATTATTTCTCTCAAATTGGGCACAAATGTGTTTACACACATTTACCCTGTTAGTGAGCATTTCTCATTTTCCAAGATAATCCATCCACCTGACAGCTGTGGCACATCAAGAAGCTGATTAAACTGCATGATCATTTCATCTGCACCTTGTACTGGGGACAATAAAAGGCCACTAAAATGTTGTGCTCAAATTTGTTTACATCCCTGTTACTGAGCATTTCTCCTTTACCAAGATAATCCATCCACCTGACAGCTGTGACATTTTAAGAAGCTGATTCAACAGCATGATCAGGTGCACCTTGTGCTGGGGACAAAAGGCCACTAAAATGTGCAGTTTTGTCACAACACAATGCCACGGATGTCTCAAGTTGAGGGAGCGTGCAACTGGCATGCTGACTGCAGGAATGTCCACGAGAGCTGTTGCCAGAGAATTGGGGATGTTTATTTCTCTAGCATAAGCCACCTTCAACATTGTTTTAGAGAATTTTACAGTACGTCCAACAGGCCTCACAACCGCAGGCCATGTGTATGGCACCGTGTGGGAGAGCGGTTTGCTGATGTCAATGTATGGTGGCATTGGGGATATGGTATTGGCAGGCATAAGCTATGGACAATGAAAACAATTGCATTTTATCGAAGGCATTTTGAATGCACAGAGATACCGTGATGAGATCCTGAGGAGCATTGTCGTGCCATTCATCACCTCATGTTTCAGCATGATAATGCACGGACCCATGTTGCAAGGATCTGTACACAATTCCTGAAAGCTGAAAATGTCTCAGTTCTTCCATGGCCTGCATACTCAACAGACATATCACCCATTGAGCATGTTTGGGATGCTCTGGATCGATGTGTACAACAGCGTGTTCCAGTTCCCGCCAATATCCAGCAACTTTGCACAGCCATTGAAGAGGAGTGGGGCCACATTCCTCAGGCCACAATCAACAGCTTGATCAACTCTATGTGAAGGAGATGTGTCGTGCTGAATGAGGCAGATGGTGGTAAAATCAGATACTGACTGGTTTTCTGATCCACGTCCCTACCATTTATTAAAAGGTATCTGTGACCAACAGATGCATATCTGTATTCCCAGTCATGTGAAATCCATAGATATGACCAAATTAATGTACTTATATGAACTGTAACTCAGTAAAATCTTTGAAGTTATTGCATGTTACATTTATATTTTTGTTCAGTACACACACACACACACACACACACACACACACACACACCCCGGTGTCCCTCCAGTCTTACCCTCACTATGCTGGCTCCCTGTGCTGCCTGGCGCGTAGCTGTAGCTGGAAAGCTCGTGGTAGGGGGGCGGCTGGCTGGAGTAGGGGTTGGAGGTGTACTGGTAGGAGGGGAACGTGTGCATCAGGGGCCAGGGTGTGGCCCCCGGGAGGGGCAGGGGGGCCAGGGTGTCCTGGTCTGAGGCCCCACTAGAACCGTCGTTGTCATTCAGGGAGAGGTTTGCCATGTCTGGGAGAGAATAGTGTAATGGCACAGTTATAACCAGTGATGTATGATGCATCATTTGACCTTCATTTTCAATAAATAGGACATTTTACCAGAGCTCTCACAAAATAAAACCGCAAAAAGTCCATGGCAAATATACATATTTACAACAAACAGCCACGAAACTGTAAAGCTAATGTAGCACAGAAGGCACGGCAACATCTTAAGGCTCGAGGGCCACATCGGGATTTCGAAATTCAAAAGGAGTGCCGCACTAAGACAATTTTCTTATCCAAAATAATCATAATACAGGGATGGCCACCTGTTGCCCATCTCTGTAGTACAGTAAAACAGGCCTATGGGCAATTAGCCACAAAGGCTTGTGCTGTTTTACTCACAGTTCTCACAGTCGCTGAAGTCACCGAAAATGTAATAGCATTGCTCTGAGAAGGTGATCTTGTTGACCGTGTGGCGGATGAAGCCAGCTTTCAGCAAGTTACTGGCATACTTCCTGGCTTCACGACGGTCCTGGAAGCCCTCAATGTGTTGGTAGAGCCACTCCACCACATCAGAACCTGCCAATCAATCATCCATTAGAACCGCACAATAGAACCCCTCTGTGTTGGTAGAGCCACTCCACCACATCAGAACCTGCCAATCAATCATCCATTAGAACCCCACACTAGAACCCCCAATGTGTTGGTAGAGCCACTCCACCACATCAGAACCTGCCAATCAATCATCCATTAGAACCCCACACTAGAACTCCCCCTGATGTGTTGGTAGAGGCACTCCACGACATCAGAACATGCAAATCAATCATCCATCAGAACCCCACCTATGATCTACTGTAGGGTTTAATCTTTGCCTGTAAATCTACCAATTTTCTTTGCGGAGAAAATTGCAACCATCCCGGTAATATCCTGGTATTCCCGTTCAGACCGGAAATGCTATTTAAAAACACATAGAAGTCTAAAAATTGACATGACTATACCACTGTAAATGGAGAAATGTGGACAGGAATCCAATGGCTTATTTAAGCAATAAGGCCCTAACTGCAGCTCTTTGTTAAGTGTTGCAGTCATTTCAGTCGCTGTAGTAGCTGACGTGTATAGTGTTGAGTCATCTGCATACAGACACACTGGCCTTACTCAAAGCCAGTGGCATGTCGTTAGTAAAAATTGAAAAATGCAAGGGGCCTAAACAGATAACATGGGGAATTCCTGCTTCTACCTGAATTATGTTTGAGAGGCTTCCATTAAAGAACACACTCTGTGTTCTGTTCGACAAGTAACTCTTGATCCACATTATAGAAGGTGCAAAGCCATAACACATTCATTTTTCAATAATGTCAAAAGCCGCACTGAAGACTAACAAGACAGCCCCCACAATCTTTTTATCATCAGTTTCTCTCAGCCAATCAGTGTGTAAGTGCCGTGCTTGTTGAGTGTCCTTCCCTATATGCGTGCTGAAAGTCTGTTGTCAATTTGTTTACTGTGAAATAACATTGTATCTGGTCAAACATTTTTTCCCATAAGTTTGTAACAGGCTGATTGGTCAGCTATTTGAGCCAGTAAAGGGGGCTTTACTATTCTTGGGTAGCGAAATGACTTTAGCTTCCCTGCAAGCCTGAGGGCACACACTTTCTAGTACGCTTAACTTGAAGATATGGCAAATAGAGGTGGAAATATCATCCACTATTATCTTCGGTAATTTTCCATCCAGATTGTCAGATAGCGGTGGCTCGTCATTGCGACAGATCCTGGGCTCGAACCCAGAGTCTCTGGTGGCACAGCTAGCACTGCCGTAGCCCACTGCGCCACCCGGGAGGCCTGGCTTGTCATTGTTGATTTCACCTCTTCCACACTGACTTTACGGAATTCAAAAGTACAATTCGTCTTTCATAATTTGGTCAGATATACTTGGATGTGTAATGTCAGCATTTGTTGCTATATTAGGCCCAGCCAGTTTAAAAAGGGACACTTTGTGATTTTGGTAATGACGCCCTATATCTACTTCCCCAGAGTCAGATGAACTCATGGATACCATTTTTATGTCTCTGCACCCTGTTTGAAGTAAGTTGCTATCTAGCACTAGCGCAACTGCTAAGTAGGGTTAGTACAATGACTGGAAGTCTATGGTATCTGCTAGCCGCCATCTGCTAGCCGTGCACTCACTTTTGTTATTTTAACATCATGGACCAATGTTGCAAATATCCATTTCCTAGAGGCACGGTTGTAATCACAATATACCAGTCATTTTGTGACCAGTGAGTAGCTGCAGTTCATATTTTGAGCTTCTACCAGTGCCATAAAGAGATTTGTGAATGTGAGATGAGACTGCCTTCAGTAACTGAGTCATGAGTAGCCTACACATGAGACAGCAATTTCTAGATGTCATGCAAGTAAGTGATGTTTTCTATTGACATTATGTGGAGTAAGCTAAATACGGCAGGCTGCTAGAATTGTGATGACTGGTCTAATGTAGGCTATGAATGATGCCAGAGAGTTTGCCAGCAGCATACCTCCCTGCATCCCACCGCTGGCTTGCCTCTGAAGCTAAGCAGGGTCGGTCCTAGTCGGTCCCTGAATGGGAGACCATATGTTGGAAGTGGTGTTGGGGGGCAAGTAGGAGGCACTCTTTCCTCTGGTCTAAACAAATATCCCAATACCCCAGGGCAGTGATTGGGGACATTGCCCTGTGTAGGGTGCCGTCTTTCAGATGGGACCGACTCTGTGGTCACTAAAGATACCATGGCACTTATTGTTAAGAGTAGGGGTGTTAACCCTGGTGTCCTGGCTGCATTTCCTATCTGACCTTCATACCACCATGGCCACCTAATCGTCCTCAGCTTCCAATTGGCTTATTCATTGCCTCACCTCCCCTGTAACTGTTCCCAAGGCTGTTGCTGTAAACGAGAACGTGTTCTCATTCAACTTACCTAGTAAAATAAGAGTTGATGTCCGGTTCATGCGTGCACATTTAGATTTTTTTGTGAAGGTGCTTGGTTGGGAAGTCCTGGGATACCGGTCATCGGTATTATTATTGTTTATATTTTTCATTAAACCCTAATACTAGTTATAACTTTTCAACAATATAATCTTTCTTTCCAATCCAAATACAATAGCACCCTAGAAGTTGGCTATACAGCACAAACAGATCTGGAAGCAGTTCTCTCACCAAGGAAGGCATTGGGGATGGTGATCTTGAGCCACATCCTGTCCCGAACCTCCAGACCAGACTCTGGGGAGGCCATGGCCTTCGCCACCGACGCCATGTCAGAGTGGAGGGACAGGTTGAAGTCATCAAAACCTGGAGAGAGATGAGAAGAGGGTAAGATTAAGAGAAACAGACTGTCAAAAAATATATTAATTATCAACAACTAAGGTAGACAGAACTTAACACTTGAGGGAGAAGAGAACATAAAATAGCATTTCCAAAACTCGGTCCTCGCGATGTAGTTTTTTTGACCTAACACTATACAGCTAGTTCAAATGATCAAAGCTTGATAATTAGTTTACTATTGCAATCAGCTGAGTAGTGCTAGGGCAAAAAACAAAATGTGCACCCCTTGGGGGCCCAGGACAGAGTTTGGGAAACCTTGACTTAAATCTTCAACAGAGATCAATGAGCAAAATGACAAAACTTGAGACTTATGAGAGAGAAAGCGAGAAAGAGACACGAGAAGACTCAAACATAGTAAATAAAAACAGACCTTACCTTTGTGGGCCAAAGACAGGCAGAGGGACTCACGCTCTGTCTCGGTCACCGAGGAGTTGGAGGTGATGGTGCTGAGAGAGGAGCTGCCGGGGTAGGGAGGATAGGCCCCTGTCAGGGCCACAGAATGGCTCACCCACACAGCCGGGTCTATGGGCCGGATCGGCTCATCTGGAAGAACAATGGGGGTGTACACTATGAGGGGTTGTAGTCTCCTCTACCATTGGGTGGATTTCTCAGCCGAGGCTCTTTTCGCATTTAGTCTTTGCTCGATTTCTCACGTCTTCCCTCTCCTCGTTCTCAAAACGAGAAGGTCAGAGGGGAAGGGACTTTGGATCTTCGACCTCGTGTGTTGTGAGGAGAGAGGATGCAAGGAATCAAGGAAAGAGGAACTGAGAAAGAGCCTAGGAGTTAACAGGTTACTCACTGCGTGGGAGGGTGAAGTAGCCCTGGGGTGACGGGTCCCAGCATTTAGCCACTGTCAGGATAATAGGTCTGGGTGGAGAGAAAAGGAGAAAGAGAAAGCGAGAGAGACATCGAGATAATTATCTTTATTTTTTTCTCTTTTGTTTTAGGGGGTGGATCAGCTTTAATATTGCAGATGGATTGTAGCTTCTATCAATGTCATTGTCTGCATAAATTTCAACCCCCATATATTTTTTTGTAAATGTATATAATATATACAGTACCAGTCAAAGTTAGGCCAAAGAGTTCAATCTTGGTTTCATCAGACCAGAAAATCTTGTTCCTCATGGTCAGAGTCCTTTAGGTGCCTTTTGGCAAACTCCAAGCGGGCTGTCATGTGCCTTTTACTGAGGAATGGCTTCAGTCTGGCCACTTAACCCTAAAGGCTTGATTGATGGAGTGCGTCAGAGATGGGAGAACCTTCCAGAAGGACAACCATCTCCACAGAGGAACTCTGGAGCTCTGTTAGACTGACCATAGGGTTCTTGGTCACCTCCCTGAACAGGCCCTTCTCCTCCGATTGCTCAGTTAGGCCGGGCAGCCAGCTCTAGGAAGTCTTGGTGGTTCCAAACTTCTTCCATTTAAGAATGATGGAGGCCACTGTGTTCTTGGGGACCTTCAACGCTGCAGACATTTTTTAGTACCCTTCCTCAGATCTGTGCCTCGACACAATCCTGTCTCGGAGCTCTACGGACAATTCCTTTGACCTCATGGGTTGGATTTCGCTCTGACATGCACCGTCAACTATGGGAACCTATATAGACAGGTGTGTGCCTTTCCAAATCATGTCCAATCAATTGAATTTATCACAGGTGCATTCCAATCAAGTTGAAGAAACATCTCAAGGATGATCAATGGAAACAGGATGCACCTAAGTGCAATTTTGAGTCTCATAGCAAAAGGGTCTGAATGTAAATAAGGCATCTGTTTTTTTATTGTTATACTTTTGCAAAACTTTCTAATAACCTGTTCTCTTAGTCAATATGGGTATTGTGCACAGATTGAATCCACTTCAGAACATGGCTGTAACGTAACAAATTGTGGAAAAAGTCAAGGGGTCTAAAATCTTGTGTATGTTTACACACAGCTTAAATACATTTTCCATTATTGGAAAGTATATTTTACATTAGTTTTTTTTTGTTTTTAATGCCTCCACTCAACCCCTCCCATCGACCTCTTTTTCTATTTGCCATATATTTTTTGACTTTGCGGTTAACCTTTCTATTCTCAGTTTCTACAGATTGTAACTTATAATCGTTTTAGCAAAAACATTTTATTTTATTATTGATCGATCGATAATTATCTTTGTAGAAGGAGCAGAAGGCATGCACACATACAGTTGAAGTCGGAAGTTTACATATACCTTAACCAAATACATTTAAACTCAGTTTCACAATTCCTGACATTTAATCCTCGTAAGAATTCACTGTTTTAGGTCAGTTAGGATCATCACTTTATTTTAAGAATGTGAAATGTCAGAATAATAGTAGAGTTATTTATTTCAGCTTTTATTTCTTTCATCACATTCCCAGTGGGTCAGAAGTTTACATACACACCATTAGTATTTGTTAGCATTGCCTTTAAACTGTTTAACTTGGGTCAAACATTTTTGGGTAGCCTTCCACAAGCTTCCCACAATAAGTTGAGTGAATTTTGGCCCATATTTTTATGAGATTAAGGTAAGGGCTTTGTGATGGCCACTCCAATACCTTGACTTTGTTGTCCATAAGCCATTTTGCCACAACTTTGGAAGTATGCTTGGGGTCAGTGTCCATTTGGAAGACCCACTTGCGACCAAGCTTTAACTTCCTGACTGATGTCTTGAGATGTTGCTTCAATATATCCAATTTGTAAGTCGCTCTGGATAAGAGCGTCTGCTAAATGACTTAAATGTAAATGTAAATTATATTAAGTGGCATTGTTTAAAGTGGCTAGTGATACCTTTATGATATCAATTTTTCCATTATTAAAGTGGCTAGAGTTGAGTTAGTATGTTGGCAGCAGCCACTCAATGTTAGTGATGGCTGTTTAACAGTCTGATGGCCTTGATAGAAGCTGTTTTTCAGTCTCTCGGCCCCTGCTTTGATGCACCTGTACTGACCTCGCCTTCTGGACGATAGCGGGGTGAACAGGCAGTGGCTCGGGTGGTTGTTGTCCTTGATGATCTTTATGGCTTCCTGTGACATCGGTTGGTGTAGGTGTCCTGGAGGGCAGGTAGTTTGCCCCCGGTGATGCATTGTGCAGACCTCACTACCCTCTGGAGAGCCTTACGGTTATGGGCGGAGCAGTTGTCGTACCAGGCGGTGATACAGCCCGACAGGATGCTCTCGATTGTGCATCTGTAAAAGTTTGTGTGCTTTTGGTGACAAGCCACATTTCTTCAGCCTCCTGAGGTTGAAGAGGCACTGCTGCACCTTCACGATGCTGACTGTGTGGGTGGACCAATTCAGTTTGTCTGTGATGTGTACGCCGAGGAACTTAACTTACTACCCGCTCCACTACTGTCCCGTCAATGTGGATAGGGGGCTGCTCCCTCTGCTGTTTCCTGAAGTCCACGATAATCTTTTTTGTTTTGTTGACATTGAGTGTGAGGTTATTTTCCTGACACCACACTCCAGGGGCCCTCACCTCCTCCCTGTAGGCCGTCTTGTCGTTGTTGGTAATCAAGCCTACCACTGTAGTGTCGTCCGCAAACTTGATGATTGAGTTGGAGGCGTGCATGGCCACGCAGTCGTGGGTGAACAGGGAGGTACAGGAGAGGGCTGAGAACACACCCTTGTGGGGTCCCAGTGTTGAGGATCAGCAGGGTGGAGATGTTTCCTATCTTCACCACCTGGGGGCGGCCCGTCAGGAAGTCCAGGGCGGGGTCGAGACCCAGGGTCTTAATGATGAGTTTGGAAGGTACTATGGTGTTAAATGCTGAGCTGTAGTCGATGAACAGCATTCTTACATAGGTATTCCTCTTGTCTAGATGGGTTAGGGCAGTGTGATTGCGTCGTTTGTGGACCTATTGGGGCGGTAAGCTAATTGGAGTGGGTCTAGGGTGTCAAGTAGGGTGGAGGTGATATGGTCCTTGACTAGTCTCTCAAAGCACTTCAGTATGACGGAAGTGAGTGCTACGGGACGGTAGTCATTTAGCTCAGATACCTTAGCTTTCTTGGGAACAGGAACAATGGTGGCCCTCTTGAAGCATGTGGGAACAGCAGACTGGGATAAGGATTGATTATGTCCGTAAACACACCAGTCAGCTGGTCTGCACATGCTCTGAGGACGCGGCTGGGGATGCCGTCTGGGCCTGCAGCCTTGCGAGGGTTAACACGTTTAATAACTCATGTTGGCTGCAGTGAAGGAGAGCCCGCAGGTTTTGGTAGCGGGCCGTGTCAGTGGCACTGTATTAATATATAATAATAATAATATATGCCATTTAGCAGACGCTTTTATCCAAAGCGACTTACAGTCATGTGTGCATACATTCTACGTACGTATTGTCCTCAAAGCGGGCAAAAAAGTGTTTTAGTCTGCCTGGGAGCAAGACATCCTGGTCCGTGACGGGGCTGATTTTCTTTATGTAATCCGTGATTGACTGTAGACCCTGCCACATACCTCCTCGTGTCTGAGCCATTGAATTGCGACTCTACTTTGTCTCTATACTGACACTTAGCTTGTTTGATTGCCTTGTGGAGGGAATAGCTACACTGTTTGTATTCGGTCATGTTTCCAGTCACCTTGCCATGATTAAAAGCAGTGGTCCGCGCTTTCAGTTTTGTGCGAATGCTGCCATCAATCCATAGTTTCTGGTTGGGGAATGTTTTAATAGATGCTGTGGGTACAACATCACCGATGCACTCGCTAAAAAACTTGCTCACCGAATCAGCATATTCATCAATGTTGTTGTTTGACGTTATGCGGGAACATGTCCACATGATCGAAGCAATCTTGAAGTGGAATCCGACTGGTCGGACCAGCGTTTAACAGACCTGAGCGTGGGTGCTTCCTGTTTTAGTCTCTGTCTATAGGCTGGGAGCAATAAAATGGAGTCGTGGTCAGCTTTTCTGAAAGGAGGGCAGCTAACCAATCGCTGCAGCTGTACATAGACCATCTGTAAATAGCCCACCCAATCTACCTACCTCATCCCCGTATTGTTTTTATTTACTTTTCTGCTCTTTTGCACACCAGTATCACTACTTGCACATCATCATCTGCTCATCTATCACTCCAGTGTTAATTTGCTAAATTGTAATTACTTCGCTACTATAGCCTATTTATTGCCTTATCTCCTCACGCCATTTGCACACACTGTATATAGACTTTCCTTTTTGTATTGTGTTATGGACTGTATGCTTAAAACGAGTTTTAATGACTAAGTGCATGTAAACTTCCGACTTCAATTGTAGAACAAGACACGGACTGAAAGTTTGCATATAGGAAAGAGATGCCTTACCCAGGTTTATGTACAATCTCTCTCAGCACACGGACAGCATCGTCATTACTCATGTTCTCAAAGTTGATGTCGTTCACCTGAGATGAAGCAACATGAGAGGATAGACCTTAAACAAAGAGCTTTCCAGCTCTAAGAGACAACTTATTGTGTGTGTGTCACCTGTAGCAGCATGTCTCCTGGTTCGATCCGCCCATCAGCAGCCACAGCCCCTCCCTTCATAATGGAGCCGATGTAGATACCCCCATCACCCCTCTCGTTGCTCTGACCCACGATACTGATGCCCAAGAAGTTGTATTTATCTGCATGGGAGAAACCGTACACATACAGTACATCAGCTAACAGTCTTTTTTTATCCTATTCCATTTGATTTCAGATAAGAAAAACGAAACCTTACAGAGAAGCTAGCACGTGAGCCTTATGTAGAGATAAGGCAATGAAAGAGCGTGAGGTGATAGGAGTGAGAAGAAAGGAATAAGATAGAAGCGAAAAGGAGGGGAGCAATTGAAGGGGGCACCTCACCCATGTTGAGTGTAACAGTGATGATGTTAAGGGACATGGTGGAGTCTGTCACACTGCTGAACGACGACGCCTGAAACACAGCAAAACAGAAACTCGTACGATTACATCACATACACCGAGCATACAACATTTTAAGGACACCTGCCCGTTCCATGACAGACTGACCAGGTGAATCCAAGTGAAAGCTATGATCCCTTATTGATGTCACTTGTTAAATCCACTTCAATCAGTGTAGATCAAGAGGAGGAGACAGGTTAAATAAGTATTTTTAAGCCTTGAGACAGTTGAGACATGGATTGTGTATGTGTGCCATTCAGAGAGTGAATGGACAAGACAAACAATTTACATGTCTTTGAACAGGGTATGGTAGTAGGTGCTAGGCGCACCGGCTTATGTTTAACTGCAGCTCTGCTGTTTTTTTCACACGCAACAGTTTCCCGTGTGTATCAACAATGTCCTTTGGGTGGTGGACCATTCAGCCAACTTGACACTGGGGGAAGCATTGGAGCCAACATGGGCCAGCATCACTGTGGAAAGCTGTCGACACAAATCGTCAGCTGGTAATTGTCATGCAAATAACTGCTGGTCACGGTAATTGACCGTTAATTATTATAAAGGGGTTCCACACATGCAAGCTGCTGAAGAAAGGTCCACATTTTAAAAGTCGAATAAATCCATTTAATAGCCTGTACACCATCAACACCTAATATGTTGTGAAATCTGTTATGGTTTTAAAATGTACAGTACCAGTCAAAAGTTGACACACCTACTCATTCCAGGGTTTTTCTTTATTTTCTACATTGTAGAATAATAGTGAAGACATCAAAACTATGAAATAACACATTTGGAATCAAGTAATAACCAAAGAAGTGTGAAATCAAAACACTTTATATTTGAGATTCTTCAAAGTAATCATCCTTTCCCTCGATGACACCTTTGCACACTCTCGGCATTCTCTCAACCAGCTTCATGGAGGTAGTCACGTGAAAAGTTAATTTGTGGAATTTCTTTCCTTCTTACTGCCTTTGAGCCAATCGGTTGTGTTGTGACAAAGTAGGGGTGGTATATAGAAGTCAGCCCTATTTGGTAAAAGACCAAGTCCATATTATGGCAAGAACAGCTCAAGTAAGCAAAGGGAAATGACAGTGCATCATTAACACATGCAGGTCAGTCAATGTGGAATATTTCAATAATGTTGAAAGTTCCTTCAAGTGCAGTCGCAAAAACCAAGTGCTATGATGAAGTTGGTTCTTATGAGGACCACCACAGGAAAGGGAGACCCAGAATTACCTCTGCTGCAGAGCATACGTTCATTAGAGTTGCCAGCCTCAGAAATTGCAGCCCAAATAAAATGCTTCACAGAGTTCAAGTAACAGACACATCAACTGTTCAGAGGAGACTGCGTGAATCAGGCCATCATGGTCAAATTGCTGCAAAGAAACCACTACTAAAGGACAACCAATGAGAGGAAGAGACCGCAAGCAATTCAACTGGTGGATATCTGTCCTTTGGTGTGATGAGTCCAAATTTGAGGTTTTTGGTTCCAACCGCTGTGTATTTGTGAGACGCAGAGGTGGTGAACGGATGATCTCCGCATGTGTGGTTCCCACCGCGAAGCATGGAGGAGGTGTGATGTTGTGGTGGTGCTTTGCTGGTGACACTGTCTGATTTATTTAGAATTCAAGGCACACTTAACCAGCATGGCTACCACAGCATTCTGCAGCAATACTCCATTCCATCTGGTTTGCACTTAGCGGGACTATCATTTATTTATTTTTCAACGGGACAATGACCCAAAACACACCTCCAGGCTGTGTAACGGCTATTTGACCAAGGAGAGTGATATAGTGCTGCATCAGATGACCTGGCCTAAACAATCACCCGACCTCAACCCAATTGAGATGAGTTGGACCGCAGAGTAAAGGAAAAGCAGCCAACAAGTGCTCAGCTTATGTGGGAACTCCTGCAAGACTGTTGGAAAAGCATTCCAGGTGAAGCTGGTTGAGAGAATGCCAAGAGTGTGCAAAGATGTCATCAAGGCAAAGGGTGGTTACTTTGACGAATCTGAAATATAAAATGTTTTGATTTGTTTAACACTTTTTTTGGTTACTACATATGTGTTGTTTCATAGTTTGTCTTCACTATAACTCTACAATGTAAAAATGTCAAAATAAAGAAAAACAATGGAATGAGTAGGTGTCCAAACCTTTGACTGGTACTGTATACTGAAACACAAACTGGCCCCAACCTACATATTTCATATCCATAACATGTAACTATTTTATAGTCTTATGTTCTCAGAATTACTGTGTGTTCCTAGATAAATATTATATATTAAAAGCAGTAGCTGCAGTACCCTCTCCAGCCTGGTGGGACGCTGCTTCCGGCGTCTGCGGTGGCGCTTCAGTAGCCTAGAGGCTGTGCTCTGTTCTGTGGTGCTGCTGAACCTGAGAGGGGAATGGAGAATGGAGGCGTTAACTCTTCCCTAAGGAAGCCTGTAATTGGCTCAGCAACTATATCTCAAACACAACTCGGTGTCGATGTGAAACAGTTTTTAAAAAATCTAGGTTCCTGGATATCACATAAGGGGTTCCCCAAGGCTCTATTTTAGGGCTTGTTTTGTTAACCATTTATATAAATGATATAGGCAAAGTGGTGATGCTGGGCCAAATAAGTTCAAGTTATTAAACAATCGTGGTTGACGGCCCATGCTCTGTGTGTGTGTGACTGACCTGCTCATGGTGTCATCGTCCGAGTCACAGAAGCTGGTGGTGTCCAGCTCGCTGCTCATGATGGTGGAGGCACTCTCGTAGCCTGCCAGGTGGCGCTCCCGACGGCTCTGACCGTTCATCCGCGGCCCTTTGGAAAGCAGAGGGGCAACAGAGATAAGGACGATCATGGGGGAAACGAGCATCGTCCAAAAATGACTCCTTTAGTACCTAGACTAGAGCATATCACTTATATGCCACTTTGCCAAAGCGACAATACAATGAACGTTTTTTTTTTACCCCTTTTTGTCCCAAATTTCATGGTATCCAATTGGTCGTTACAGTCTTGTGCCATCGCTACAACTCCCGTACGGACCAGGGAGAGGTGAAGGTCAAGAGCTGTGCGTCCTCCGAAACACAGCTCAGCCAAGCTGCACTGCTTCTTGACACAATGCCCACTTACACTGGTGTGGCTGGCTTCTGGGTTGTCGGAGGAAACACCGTACACCTGGCGACCGTGTCAGCGCGCATTGCGCCCGGCCTGCCACCGAAGTCGCTAATGCCCGATGGGACAAAAACATCCCTGCCGGCCAAACCCTCCTCTAACCCAGACAACGTTGGGCCAATTGTGCGCCGTCCCATGGGTCTCCAGGTTGCAGCAACAGGGCCTAGACTCGAACCAGGATCTCTTAGTGGCACAGCGATGCAGTGCCTTAGACTACTGCGCCACTCGGGAGGCTGTACAATTAAACTTTTTAGTCATTTAGCAGACACTCTTATCCAGAGAGACTTAGTCACATACACATCCTAAAAATGTATGTAATGCCTGCAGGAATTGAACCTACGATCTTGGCGTTTCGTGCAATTTTCTTACCAACTGGACCACTCAAACAGTTACTGACCATGCTGCTCCATGCTTTCCCTCCGTCTGGGCTTCTCCCTTCTGAATGACACCACTGACTCTGTCTCGGTACACTCATCCAGGTTCTCAACACTACCCGCCACATTGGGACTGGAGGAAGAATGAGGGGGGAGAACAAGGGGGATGAGAATGTTTTAGAATGCCATTGTCATTCATAAAAAAACAACTCCATGTCCGTTTCCACTTTTGACATATCGTAAAGGCATCCTGATGAAAGTAGTCGGCATTTTTCCTGTTCTCCCTCTGAAATGTTTTCACAATCCCAATCCACTGTACCATTCCATTCAATCATTAGATCATTCACTGGAGCTTCCACTTTTTATTGCATTTACTTAACTCCCAGCCGTGTGTGTGTGTGTGTGTGTGTGTGGGGGGGGATCAGGCTATGCTGTAGGACTTCAACCTACTGGAATGACGGGGGTCTGGAGTCTCCGATGCCCCCTGTCCTCTCCACCGGTAGGGGAGGCAGGGGGGAAGGGGGAGGAGAGGACTCCGTACAGACCTCCACCGGGGGACGAGGGGGCTCCGCAAGGGGACTGTCTGAGGATACCAGCTAGAGAAGGAGGGGGGGGCAACAGAAACAAAGTCGATAAAACGGACCTATTCACGCAAGCAAACATCATGCTTGCTCACCTACCACCAAACTAGCATGCTGTCAAAACAAACAGCAGGACCACATAAGTGAAAACAAGATCCAAGTTATTATTCTTGATAAAGAACTCAATTCTGTATTGAGCGTTGTCTGTAATCATTCACACAAGTAAGAAGTATTGAGGTTACTGCTGACCGGGTGGACAAAGTGCCATGCAACACAGTCAGTAGACGAAAGGTGAGAGTCAGCATCTTACCCATGACACAACTCTCCCATTGAAACAAGGTAGTTTGGCGGCGTCATCCGAAATCTCTTCCTTCACCACACTACGGACATAACACAGATCGAGAGATGAGTGATACACACACACACAAACTACAGACATACCACACAGACAGAGAGCGAGAGATCTCAAATATGCCATTGTTCATTTGCCCATGCTTCAGGCAGAGTGGATGTCATACGCTCACTCACTCAGACCTACAACATTATCTCAAAAACAAAAATGGATGATTTGTACATTGCTAAGTCTATAATGCAAACATTTTTGATGAAATATGGAGCCTACTTTCCTTATTATTTCAAATAGGTACTTTTAGTATCATAGTTACTACCTTACACACTTGGTTTGTGAAACCAGACCTAGATGCCACTATCGTACAACAGCATCTCTAGACACACAAACACACTCATTCTCCCTCTTCTGGTGCTTCATTACATATTCCTTTCCCTCCTGTCTGTGGGTGCGTATTATTTGGTCTGTATGGGTTTATCCACCCATCTCTCCTTTGTTGGAATGCCCGGGTGCCTGTCCATGCCTGTCACTGTGTGAGGGAAGGCATTTTTCTGTGTATGGCCTTGTGATTATCGTCCCATGTCCTCCATCACTTGAGCTAAAGATATTATGAATAACCAGACACTGAAGAGGATTTACAGTTTATGATAAGCACATGCATTTATTAATAACAATGTGGGTTAGAGATGTCCTCGATTGTTGCTGATCACCTGTAAAGGAAGGAACATGTATTAGGAGTATGAGTTTGGAGCGCTGGTAATTGGTGCGTCCCGGAAAGCTTTTGCTGTGCTTCCCGTTGTTATAACTCTTTATGTTTGTGTATTTACTGATCAAAAGTAACAATGTTTAACAATCAAAATGTTAAGGCAAAGCTGTAAAATTTTTAATGATTACCTTGTATTTCCCCGTTGATTGAAGGGGGTATCTTTTTTGCACTATTGGTTAGAGCCTGTAAGTAAGCATTTCACTGTAAAGTGAACACCTGTTGTATTCGGCGCACATGACAAAAACTTTGATTTGATCTGTTCGAGTCTAGGTTGAAGATAATCCTTTTTTGTTGTTGTTGATGAAACCAAAGATGATCTATTATACTAACAAGATAGTCGAGTGACTGCTCTTACAATGAAAATACATGTCCTCAAAAGATGGAAGGCAGTGGGAGGTAGAGAAATCAGGTGGGACCATTCTAGCCAATGAGAGGGCAGATGTGTGTGTGAACAACAGGCACAATTCCAATATAACTATTTTTTCAGTCTGAAAATTACTTTCTTCTACTCCTGGAAAATATTTTGGGGTCTTATTTTTGTGTGAAATATTTTAGAATATCGAACTTATTTCAAGCAATTCTATGTATTTTGTCATGGCTAATGCAGTGTTCCTCTGTTCATAACGCAATCAATGGGCATGTGCTCTGAACCAATGCTGGCCGTTAGACCGCACTCAACAAACTGTATAAAGGCCATAAGCAAACAAATAAATGCTCATCCAGAAGCGCTGCTCCTAGTGGCCGGGGACTTTAATGCAGGCAAAATTAAATCCGTTTTACCTCATTTGAACCAGTATGTCACATGTGCATATAGAGGGAAAAAAACCTCTAGATCACCTTTACTCCACACAGAGACGCATAAAAAGCTCTACCTCGCCCTCCATTTGGAAATCTGACCAGAATTCTATCCTCCCGATTCCTGCTTACAAGCAAAAACTGAAGCAGGAAGCACCAGTGACCCACTCAATAAGGAAGTGGTCAGATGACACGGATGCTACAAGTGCATCAACGACCTCATTACCACAGTGACCGTACGTACATATCCCAACCAGAAGCCATGGATTAAAAGCAACATCCGCATCATGCTAAAAACTAGAGCTGTCGCTTTAAAGGAGCAGGACACTAATATGGATACTTATACAAAATCCCGCTGCCCCTTTCAGCATGACAATGATCCCAAACACCGCCCGGGCAACGAAGGAGTGGCTTCGTAAGAAGCATTTCAAGGTCCTGGAGTGGCCTAGCCAGTCTCCAGATCTCAACCCCATAGAAAATCTTTGGAGGGAGTTGAAAGTCTGTTGCCCAGCAACAGCCCCAAAACATCAGTGCTCTGGAGGAGATCTGCATGGAGGAATGGGCCAAAATACCAGCAACAGTGTGTGAAAACCTAGTGAAAACTTACAGAAAACGTTTGACCTCTGTCATTGCCAACAAAGGGTATAGAACAAAGTATTGAGAAACTTTTGTTATTGACCAAATACTTATTTTTCACCATAATTTGCAAATAAATTCATTAAAGATCCTACAATGTGATCTCAGGAGTTGATAGACTGTGATCAAGCATTGCTAAGAGCTGCTGGCAAACGCAGTAAAGTTCGAATTAATGCTTACGAGCCTACTGCTGCCTACCACCGCTCAGTCAGACTGCTCTATCAAATCATAGACTTAATTATGATATAATTATCACAGAAATACGAGCCTTTGTCATTAAAATGGTCTAATCCGGAAACTAATTTAGAAAACAAAACGTTTATTCTTTCAGTGAAATATTGAACCGTTCCGTATGTTATCAAAACGGGTGGCAAACCTAAATTTAAATACTGCTGTTACATTGCACAACCTTCAATGTTATGTCATAATTATGTAAAATTCTGGCAAATAGTTCGCAACGAGCCAGGCGGCCCAAACTGTTGCATATATGCAATGAACGCAGAGAAGTATAACAATTTCCCTAGTTAATATTGCCTGCTAACATTAATTTATTTTAACTAAATATCTAGGTTTAAAAAATATATACTTCTGTGTATTGATTTAAGAAAGGCAAAATATGTTTATGGTTACGTACATTCGTGCAACAATTGTGTTCTTTTTGCGAATGCTCCTTTGTTAAATCATCACCCATTTGGCGAAGTATGCTGTGATTCGATGATAAATTAACAGGCACCGCATTGATTATATGCAACGCAGGACAAGCTAGATAACCTAGTAATATCAACAACTACATGTAGTCCTATATCCATTCTGCCCTGCCTATCTAAGGTGTTCGAAAAGCCAAGTCAACAAACAGGTCACTGACCATCTCGAATCCCACCGTACCTTCTCCGCTATGCAATCTGGTTTCCGAGCCGGTCACGGGTGCACCTCAGCCACACTCAAGGTACTAAACGACATCATAACCGCCATCGATAAAAGACAGTACTGTGCAGCCGTCTTCATCGACCTTGCCAAGGCTTTCGACTCTGTCAATCACCATATTCTTATCGGCAGACTCAGTAGCCTCGGTTTTTCGGATGACTGCCTTGCCTGGTTCACCAATTACTTTGCAGACAGAATTCAGTGTGTCAAATCGGAGGGCATGCTGTCCGGTCCTCTGGCAGTCTCTATGGGGGTGCCACAGGGTTCAATTCTCGGGCCGACTCTTTTCTCTGTATATATCAATGATGTTGCTCTTAATCCATGGCTTCTGGTTGGGCGATTCCCTGATCCACCTCTACGCAGACGACACCATTCTATATACTTTTGGCCCGTCATTGGAGTTTAGATAGCACAGTGTCCAAACGAGCTTCAATGCCATACAACACTCCTTCCGTGGCCTCCAACTGCTCTTAAACGCTAGTAAAACCAAATGCATGCTTTTCAACCGATCGCTGCCTGCACCCGCATGCCCGACTAGCATCACCACACTGGATGGTTCCGACCTTGAATATGTGGACACCTATAAGTACCTAGGTGTCTGGCTAGACTGCAAACTCTCCTTCCAGACCCATATCAAACATCTCCAATCGAAAATCAAATCAAGAGTCGGCTTTCTATTCCGCAACAAAGCCTCCTTCACTCATGCTGCCAAGCTTACCCTAGTAAAACTGACTATCCTACCGATCCTCGACTTCGGCGATGTCATCTACAAAATTGCTTCCAACACTCTACTCAGCAAACTGGATGCAGTTTATCACAGTGCCATCCGTTTTGTCACTAAAGCACCTTATACTACCCACCACTGCGATTTGTATGCTCTAGTCGGCTGGCCCTCGCTACATATTCGTCGCCAGACCCACTGGCTCCAGGTCATCTACAAGGCCATGCTAGGTAAAGCTCCGCCTTATCTCAGTTCACTGGTCACGATGGCAACACCCATCCGTAGCACGCGCTCCAGCAGGTAACTCACTGATCATCCCTAAAGCCAACACCTCATTCGGCCGCCTTTCGTTCCAGTACTCTGCTGCCTGTGACTGGAACGAATTGCAAAAATCGCTGAAGTTGGAGACTTTTATCTCCCTCACCAACTTCAAACATCTGCTATCTGAGCAGCTAACCGATCGCTGCAGCTGTACATAATCTATTGGTAAATAGCCCACCCATTTTCACCTACCTCATCCCCATACTGTTTTTATTTATTTACTTTTCTGCTCTTTTGCACACCAATATCTCTACCTGTACATGATCTGATCATTTATCACTCCGGTGTTAATCTGCAATATTGTAATTATTCGCCTACCTCCTCATGCCTTTTGCACACATTGTATATAGACTCCCCTTTTTTCTACTGTGTTATTGACTTGTTAATTGTTTACTCCATGTGTAACTCTGTGTTGTCTGTTCACACGGCTATGCTTTATCTTGGCCAGGTCGCAGTTGCAAATGAGGTTCTCAACTAGCCTACCTGGCTAAATAAAGGTGAAATTTAAAAAAAAGTAGTTAACTAGTGATTATGTGAAGATTGATTGTTTATAAGTTAAGTTTAATGCGAGCTAGCAACTTACCTTGGCTCCTTGCTGCTCTCGCGTAACGGGTGGTCAGCCTTCCACGCAGTCGCCTAGTGGCCATACCGATTAATTGGTTGACCTCTAATAGAGTTCCATTTTAATGGATTGGTCTGCCTATCCAGGTGAGAGACGCAGATTCAGTCTCAACCTTCCAAGTCTTTATTGAAGACTCATCTCTTCAGTAGGTCTTAGGATTGAGTGTCGTCTGGCCCAGTGGTGTGAAGGTGAACGGAAAGGCAATGGAGCGACGAACCGTCCTTGCGGTCTCTGCCTAGCCGGTTCCCCTCTCTCCACTGGGATTCTCTGCCTCTAACTCTATTATAGGGGCTGAGTCACTGGCTTACTGGTGCTCTTCCTTGCCGTCCCTAGGAGGGGTGCGTCACTTGAGTGGGTTGAGTCACTGACGTGATCCTTCTGTCTGGGTTGGTGCCCCCTTCGGGTTTGTGCCGTGGGGGAGATCTTCGTGGGCTATACTTGACCTTGTCTCAGGGTAGTAAGTTGATGGTTGAAGATATCCCTTTAGTGGTGTGGGGGCTGTGCTTTGGCAAAGTGGGTGCCTGGTTGTCCCTGTCCGGGGTCATCATCGGACGGGGCCACAGTGTCTCCCGACCCCTCCTGTCTCAGCCTCCAGTAGTTATGCTGCAATGGTTTGTGTGTCGGGGGGCTAAAGTCAGTGTGTTATATCTGGAGTATTTCTCCGGTCTTATCCGGTGTCCTGTGTGAATTTAAGTACGCTCTCTCTAATTCTCTCCCTCACTCAGAGGACCTGAGCCCTAGGACCATGCCTCAGGAGTACCTGGCCTGATGACTTCTTGCTGTCCCCAGTCCACTTAGTCGTGCTGCTGCTCCAGTTCCAACTGTTCTGCCTGCGGCTATGGAACCCTGACCTGTTCACTGGACATGCTACCTGTCCCAGACCTGCTGTTTTCGACTCTCTCCCTCTACCGCACCTGCGGTCTCTAACGCTGAATGATCGGCTATGAAAAGCCAACTGACATTTACTCATGAGGTGCTGACCTGTTGCATCCTCTACAACAAATGATTATTATTTGACCCTGCTTTTCATCCAAGAACATTTCTAACAGTACATGGCCAAGATGTTCAATCTCCACCCGGCACAGCCAGAAGAGGACTGGCCACCCCTCAGAGCCTGGTTCCTCTCTAGATTCCTGCCTTCCTAGGGAGTTTTTCCTAGCCACCGTGCTTCTACATCTGCATTGCTTGGTGTTTGGGGTTTTAGGCTGGTTTCTGTAAAGCACTTTGTGACATCAGCTGATGTAAAGAAGGGCTTTATAAATAAATGTGATTGAGTGAGTCCCGCACCTTGAAAGCGGGAGTGCTACCCTTTAGCTCAGTGTGGATGTTGCTTGTAAATCCATGGCTTCTGGTTGGGGCATGCATGTACAGTGACTGTGGGGACTACGTCCTGAAATGCACTTATTGATGAAGCCAGTGACTGATGTGGTGTACTCCTCAATGCCATTGGAATAATCCCGGAACGTATTCCAGTCTGTGCTCTCATAACAGTCCTGTAGCTTAGCATCTGCTTCATATGACCACTTTCTTATTGACCGAGTCACTGGTGCTTCCTGCTTTAGTTTGTGCTTGTAAGCAGGAATCAGGAGGATAGAATTAAGGTCAGATTTGCCAAATCGAGGACGGGGAGAGCTTTGTACGCGTCTGTGTGTGGAGTAAAGGTGGTCTAGAGATTTTTTCCCCCTCTGGTTGTACATTTAACATGCTGATAGAAATTAGGTAAAACTGATGAGTTTCCCTGCATTAAAGTCCCCGGCCACTAGCAGCACCACCTGGACGAGCATTTTCCTGTTTGCTTATGGCCGTATACAGCTCATTGAGTAAAAATATGCATAGGCCACCGCCCCTGGTCTTAACAGAGGCAGCTGTTCTATCCTGACGAAAAAGCTTAAAACCCGCCAGCTGTATGTTACTCATGTTGTCGTTCTGCCGACTCTGTGAATCATAAGATATTACAGTTAATGTCCCGTTGGTAGGATATACGTGCTCGTAGTTCGTCTATTTGATTATCGATTGATTGTAGATGGACTAATAGGATCGATGGTAAAGGTAGATTACCCTCTCGGCGACAGATCCTTACAAGGCACCCGGACCTGTGTCCACGATACCTCTGTCTTTTCCTCCTGTGAATGACTGGGATGAGGGCCTTGTCGGGTGTCTTGAGTAAATCTTTCCCATCCGACTTGTTGAAGAATAATTCCTCCAGTACAGGGTGAGTAATCACTGCCCTGATATTAAGAAGCTATTTTCGGTCATAAGACACAGTGGCAGAAGCATCTACAAGTTAAATAATGCAAAAAAACATTCAAAATAGCACAATTCGTTATTGGGTCGTAAAACAGCAGCCATCTCTTTTGGCGCCATTATCATAAATGATTTATCATTATTATACAGATCGTTGAGTGCGGTCTTAGGGCTAGCATGGGTTCAGAGCACATGCCATTGATTGAGTTATGAACAGAGGAACACAGCATTAGCCATGGCAAAATACATTGACCATTTCCAGCAATTCTTCCAAACAGCAAAATGTTCTTTCAGCTCAATGAAAGTGTTGAATTGCATAAAATAGCTAAATTCTCTACGCCGCCAAGATACTTTTCTAACTAATGGACTGTTAGTTTACACTTCCTCTTACAATGAACTGTGGGAAGGTCACAGTAATGAAATACTCTACCAAATCTATTAAAATGTAAAATGCTGATTACTTCTACTAGCCATTATCATTCACATGATGACAGAGAAGGCACCACAGGTTCCAGAGTGGCGTGCCAAAATTCGTACGCATCTTCTGGGGCCTGGAGTTTTTCCTGAAAATCATGACCTGGTCAGGTAAAACTCAGCCCTACTCGTAAAGCTTTAACAGGGTCTAACGTAACATTTCCCCCTCACTGGACTGGACATGGTGTAGTTTTACCTGCTTCCTCTCTATATGCAGCTATTAATAGGCAATATTTTGTTATTATATTTGTTATTTGTTAGCATTAAAAGGCTATTTAATATAATTTAGCAATGTAAGTCATTACTCTACTCTTTAGAATTGCATTGTATTAATTTTTGTTTCTAAAGTATGTCATTGAGAATTTTTTAAAATTACATCTCAAAATATCACGCTGCCCCTTTAAGACAATTGCATTCGAAATGACATCTACCTGGCTACAGCAGGCTAACCAAGACAAATGCTAATGTGTTTTTGTAGGTTTCTTTTTGCAGACTCAACAGTCACCAGCATATTGATAGAATGTTCACTATTGGGAGTTAACTTTCGTAAAATCACTTTCCCTAAAATAAATAAGCTCAGCAAGTAGATTGATGGACTTATTTTTGCTCGGGACAGCTTGAAATTAATACAATGCTGTGTGAACGTAGCTTTGCTCGAGAAGTTGTGATTTGCTGGAGCATATTGGTGCTTGAATGAACAGCCAATCATATTGTATAAATAGCACGCTTGTCTACATGTTGTCTTCAATGGTTTTTAATGGTAGTCTGTGACGACAGTGCAGGTACATTTTGAACTGGAATACAAAAATGTGCTGACAAGTAGGCTATCTGGCCAGGTTGGTGCTACTGCTTTGAAAGTGGTGTGCAGATTGAAAAGCAGGCCTAATGGGGCAAATGCCGTCGTCTTGCCACATGTTCCGGCGGCTCTGCCTGAATATAAGACGCATGTTTTTTTTGGTAACATCATGGGAGAGGGTCATGGGCCAAGAAAGTTTCAAAACCCTTGCTCTGTGTGTTAGTATTCATATTGTACAGTTACGGACTATTATCTTCACTTGCAAATAAAACGCCTCACTCTGGTCAAGATCTGCTGTTGTCTCACTTCAAATACAACTGCGTTGTATTGAGGTAAATACAAATACCATGCATAATGTTCTGCAACTTTACTGAATGGCTTTGACACATTTTTGAAGGGAATTAAGTAGGGCTGGGCGATATCTAATTTATTTGAATTCATGTTTTTGCGCAATATTCCAAAATACTCATGGTTTTATTATTTTTATGAGTATTTACGGCCGCTTGTTCTAGTGTTGTATTTTTAGTCTCACATCTTTCGCTCCTTCGGTGCTGTGTGCACCTCCACATTTACACCAGAGATCTATATGCTGTATAAAGAAGAAATGCACATCTCCGCCCTAACAAAGGAAGTTGTTGTCCCAAATGCAGGAATGCACGCGACAAGATTAGGTCCAAAATAAGCCCATAGAAACACATTGGGCTTATTTTGGACAGATTTTAGCTCGAGTGGAACCTCTCGCTTCGTATTTTCCTCTATGGTTTACACACATCGAGCCCCTCCCCCTGCCTCTCACGCCAACAAAATTCAGAGATTACCAATTTCCTCTCTGACAAGCAGTTTCAACTCACTATCTGCATTCAGTCCAACAGGTCATATGGACAAACACATTGAGACATTATTTTACTGTTTTTAACAAAACCCTTTGTCTCAACTAAAATTGCGTGCAGAGCAGACAACTAAAACTAGAGTATAAATGAATATTGAATCTGGAAAATTAATGCTCAATTTGTTGCGCACGGCATTGGGGTACTGCTAGCAGCATTTTAGCCAAAGACTTATACTAGTTGTCTTGTCTTTTATAAATGTGCAATAAGCATAAAAATTATATATGGAAATGGAAACTCGTTCTCTTTCTGAGAAATAAGCTGGGCCACTTGATTTCAAAATCTGAACAAAGAGGACAGCCTAAGATGCTTTTCAAACAGTTAGAAACAGACAGATTGTTGAGACCTGTGTTAACTTTCTATAGCTTAATGCCTACTACAAGAAGTGAGTCAATATTAGTGAATGTGCATTGTTTTAGTTAAATTTGTAACAAAAACAGACATTTTCATAGACTTGAAAGCCAGATCAGTGATTAAGGCAAAAAAGAAAAGAGGGTTCGTCAAATTCGTCATTGGAACCACTCGATATGATTGGTCATATAAAAACCTTGGGACCCAAATGCATAATGAGTGCTCTCATACCCCCTTGGTGGTCTGAAGCAATGACGCTGGGTACCTCTAAGTCCGGCGGCATAAGCTCGCAACTTTTAAAGGAGGAACCACTAATATGGTGGTGAGAAACGGTGCTTTTCTTAGGCTGCGTTTACACAGGCAGCCTAATTGTTTGTAAAAGACTTGATTGTTCAAAAAACAAATAATTGGGGATAAGATCAGAATAGGGACGCCTGTGTAAACGCAGCCTTAGAGACTAGAGAAAGTTGTGTAGTTGTACATGGTAACAGGCCAGCTAGCTACAGGACATGGTAGAGCAGACATATTGAAAGCCTACATTCTCTCCATTACGGTCTTCCCACCCATTTGTCTCATAGCCTAATGAATGTCAGCAATCCATAAGTTAAAAGTACAGTCAGTATAGCTCGCTGTATTATCCAGGAGATAATTAGCCTGTTGTAGATGGGAGGGAATTTAACTTACCAGCGACGCCAGCACTCAAACTAATTGCATAACAAGATTTGTCTGAGGTAGAAAATAGCTTTTCTATGTTAGTTTTTTGTGTGTGTGTGTGTGTCAGGGTTTCCTTTAGGAAAATGTGGAGCCGGACAAATTTAACGGACCCATATGCATTGGGTACGTAACCCATTAGGGCATCCACTCACGGTGTACAGCATGACAAAAATCACATATAGATTATGGTAATTTCTTAACAGAACATGCAATCCTGTAATGAAGAATTTTAAAGCAATTTGCAGAAAACCCTAAACAGCACACTTGATGAGTGGTTCCATATGGGATAAAAATGAAAATCTCTGTTAGAAACTTAGTGGGAATCTAAAGATGCAACAACTAGAATGGGTTGCTAATATGACTAGGATTGTGCCTTTGGCTTCTGGACAACGGAAGAAAGTTGATATGAAAACCAATAGAACTGGAGAGAAATTGCAAAATCGGGAACATGCTGACCAAACCAGACCTAAAATAAATGTACACTTACACTACCGTTCAAAAGTTAGGGGACACTTAGAAACCTATAGTCCAAGAAGAATGATGGTCAAATGAGTTTGTCAAATGGTATTTGCATCAATGCAAAATTATTTTTTTAAACCCATACAGTGGGGGCAAAAAAAGTATTTAGTCAGCCACCAATTGTGCAAGTTCTCTCACTTAAAAAGATTAGGCCTGTCATTTTCATCATAGGTACACTTCAACTATGACAGACAAAATGAGAAGAAAGAAAATCCAGAAAAAGCACACTGTAGGATTTAATGAATTTGCAAATTATGGTGGAAAATAAGTATTTGGTCACCTACAAACAAGCAAGATTTCTGGCTCTCACAGACCTGTAACTTCTTCTTTAAGAGGCTCCTCCACTCGTTACCTGTATTAATGGCACCTGTTTGAACTCATTATCAGTATAAAAGACACCTGTCCACAACCTCAAACAGTCACACTCCAAACTCCACTATGGCCAAGACCAAAGAGCTGTCAAAGGACACCAGAAACAACATTGTAGACCTGCACCAGGCTGGGAAGACTGAATCTGTAATAGGTAAGCAGCTTGGTTTGAAGAAATCAACTGTGTGAGCAATTATTAGGAAATGTAAGACCACTGATAATATCCCTCGATCTGGGGCTCCACGCAAGATCACACCCCGTGGGGTCAAAATGATCACAAGATCACAAGAGCAAAAATCCCAGAACCACACGGGGGGGGACCTTGTGAATGACCTGCAGAGAGCTGGGACCAAAGTAACAAAGCCTCCCATCAGTAACACACTACGCCGCCAGGGACTCAAATCCTGCAGTGCCAGACATGTCCAGGCCAGTCTGAAGTTTGCAAGAGAGCATTTTGATGATCCGGAAGAAGATTGGGAGAATGTCATATGGTCAGATGAAACCAAAATATAACTTTTTGGTAAAAACTAATCTCATCGTGTTCGGAGGACAAAGAACGCTGAGTTGCATCCAAAGAACACCATACCTACTGTGAAGCATGGGGGTGGAAACATCATGCGTTGGGGCTGTTTTTCTACAAATGGACCAGGACGACTGATCCATGTAAAGGAAAGAATGAATGGGGCCATGTATCGTGAGATTTTGAGTGAAAACCTCCTTCCATCAGCAAGGGCATTGAAGATGAAACGTGGCTGGGTCTTTCAGCATGACAATGATCCCAAACACACCGCCCGGGCAACGAAGGAGTGGCTTCGTAAGAAGCATTTCAAGGTCCTGGAGTGGCCTAGCCAGTCTCCTTTCCACCATAATTGGCAAATAATTCATTAAAAATCCTACAATGTGATTTTCTGGATTTTATTTTCTCATTTTGTCTGTCACAGTTGAAGTGTACCTATGATGAACATTACAGGCTTCTCTCTCATCTTTTTAAGTGGGAGAACTTGCACAATTGGTGGCTGACTAAATACTTTTTTGCCCCACTGTATATATATATATATATATATATATATATATATATATATATATATTCAGTCAAAAAACAAACAAGTGCCATTTAAGGCTGATTTATTGAAACCATAAAGTATGTGGATACCTCTTCAAATGAGTGGATTTGGCTATTTCAGCCACACCAGTTGCCGACAAGTGTATAAAATTCGAGCACAGCCATGCAATCTCCATAGACACACATTGGCAGGAGAATGGCCTTACTGAAGAGCACAGTGACTTTCAACGTGGCACCATCATAGGATTCCACCTTTCCAACAAGTCAGCTCGTCAAATTTCTTCCCTGCTAGAGATGCCCCGGTCAAATGTAAGTGCTGTTATTGTGAAGTGGAAACGTCTAGGGGCTCAGCCGCAACAAGGGCTCAGCCGCGAAATGGTAGGCCACACAAGCTCACAGAATGGGACTGCCGAGGGCTGAAGCACGTAAAAATAGTCTGTCCACGGTTTCAACACTCACTACTGAGTTCCAAACAGCCTCTGGAAGCAACGTCAGCACAAGAACTGTTCGTCGGGAGCTTCATGAAATGGGTTATGGCCCGAGCAACCGCACAAAAGCATAAGATCAAAATACGCAATGCCAAGCGTCGGCTGGAGTGGGGTAAAACTCGTTGCCATTGAACTCTGGAGCAGTGGAAACAGGTTCTCTGGAGTGATGATTCACGCTTCACCGTCTGGCAGTCCGACAGATCAAATCTAGCTTTGGCGGATGCCAAGTGAACACTATCGGCTCGAATGCATAGTGCCACCTGTAAAGTTTGGTGGAGGAATAATGGTCTGGGGCTGTTTCTCATGATTTGGTCTAGGCCCCTTAGTTCCAGTGAAGGGAAATCTTAACACTACGGCATACAATTACATTCTAGACGATTCTGTGCTTCCAACTTTGTGGCAACAGTTTGGGGAAGGCCCTTTCCAGTTTCAGCATGACAATACCCCCGTGCACAAAGCGAGGTCCATTCAGAAATGGCTTGTCATGATCGGTGTGGAAAAACTCATATGGCCTGCACAGAGCCCTGACCTCAACCACAAACACCTTTGGGATGAATTGGAACGGCAGTATTTGAAAATTTTTCATCATCTCTGGCAAAAAAAAGTGTACTTCCTACCTTCGACATGGACTTCTTTTTTGTTTGAAGCGCTGACATAGTTTTTATACATTTTCTTGGCGACACTGTCTCAGCAGCATAAATATTTGATCCAACTAGAGTAGAAAATTGGCTAATATTACTTAGCAGAGCAGTACACATATCAAGGTACACATCCTGTGCTTTTAACATATTGCGCTTAGGCACAGACACAGTTTGGCTACATTGTAAGTGCAAAGCGGCCACTAGTTGCATATGGGGCTCAGCTAGGACTTTTGTAACGGAATGAAAACATTGAACAATGTGATTTAACTAATTGACGTTGGGAAAATAGATGGCAAAAATACATAATGGCGTGAAAGGTGCACTATGCAGATGTCACTGACATTTCCTAATTGCTAAAATTCTAATAGTTCACCTACTTTTGTTTGTGACAAAACAAGCAAGTATACTGTAGAGAATCATTGTACCATCTAAACCGCTGTGAAATATCTTTTCCATAACCAAAAATATTGTATTTTCACCTGGTGTGCAAAACCAAAAGTAAGACACAAAAATGAGAAGTATAGAAATAGTACACATAGAAATGCGAGTTATAGAGCTGTTCTGTGAATTTGGTTAGGTTTCCCAAATAAGATACATTTTGCAGCTTTTAAAATGCCTGTAAACAGCTTGGGGAATTTTTTCAATTCAATCACGTTATATTAGACATAGTCACATGCCTGTGCTCATCATGGTTCTTACAGGAAAAGTGGAAAAAAAAGTGATAAAATGTGCCTCTGGTGCATTCAGGTCAAATGATGTGTAACACCCTGAGTGGACATGAAACAATGATACAAATATAACAGGACAACAAAATACATATAATTTTCTTTTGGTGCAACTAGTGCTTTCTAACTGCACTGAACCAAAAGAGTCACTGTGGATGGAAGGAAAACTTTTTCCAGTGGGCAAAAACCATTCATCTTGAAGCATCTACCTACCTACCTACCTACCTACCTACCTACCTACCTACCTATACAAACACAGCTCAAAAAAATAAAGTGAACACTTAAACAACACAATGTAACTCCAAGTCAAACACATTTCTGTGAAATCAAACTGTCCACTTAGGAAGCAACACTGATTGACAATACATTTCACATGCTGTTTTGCAAATGGAATAGACATCAGGTGGAAATTATAGGCATTTAGCAAGACACCCCGAATAAAGGAATGGTTCTGCAGGTAGTGACAAGGCCACTTCTCAGTTCCTATGCTTCCTGGCTGATGTTTTGGTCACTTTTGAATGCTGGCGGTGCTTTCACTCTAGTGGTAGCATGAGATGGAGTCTACAACCCACATAAGTGGCTCAGGTAGTGCAGCTCATCCAGGATGGTACATCAATGCGAGCTGGGGCAAGAAGGTTTGCTGTGTCTGTCAGCGTAGTGTCCAGAGTATGCAGGCATTACAAGGAGACAGGCCAGTACATCAGGAGACGTGGAGGAGGCCGTAGGAGGGCAACAACCCAGCAGCAGGACCGCTACCTCCGGCCTTTGTGCAAGGAGGAGCAGGAGGAGCACTGCCAGAGCCCTGCAAAATGACCTCCAGCAGGCCACAAATGTGCATGTGTCTGCTCAAACGGTCAGAAACAGACTCCATGAGGGTGGTATGAGGGCCCAACGTCCACAGCCCAACACCGTGCAGGACGTTTGGCATTTTCCAGAGAACACCAAGATTAGAAAATTCGCCACTGGCGCCCTGTGTTCTTCACAGATGAAAGCAGGTTCATACTGAGCACGTGACAGAGTCTGGAGACGCTGTGGAGAACGTTCTGCTGCCTGCAACATCCTCCAGCATGACCGGGTTGGCGGTGGGTCAGTCATGGTGTGGGGTGGCATTTCTTTGGGGGGCCGCACAGCCCTCCATGTGCTCGCCAGAGGTAGCCTGACTGCCATTAGGTACCGAGATGAGATCCTCAGACCCTTTGTGAGACCATATGCTGGTGCGGTTGGCCCTGGGTTCCTCCTAATGCAAGACAATGCTAGACCTCATGTGGCTGGCTGGAGTGTGTCAGCAGTTCCTGCAAGAGGAAGGCATTGATGCTATGGACTGGCCCGCCCGTTCCCCAGATCCGAATCCAATTGAGCACATCTGGGACATCATGTCTCGCTCCATCCACCAACGCCACGTTGCACCACAGACTGTCCAGGAGTTAGCGGATGCTTTAGTCCAGGTCTGGGAGGAGATCCCTCAGGAGACCATCCGCCACCTCATCAGGAGCATGCCCAGGCATTGTAGGGAGGTCATACAGGCACGTGGAGGCCACACACACTACTGAGCCTCAGTTTTAAGGACATTACATCAAAGTTGGATCAGCCTGTAGTGTGGTTTTCCACTTTAATTTTGAGTGTGACTCCAAATCCAGACCTCCATGGGTTGAGAAATTTGGTTTCCATTGATCATTTGTGTGATTTTGTTGTCAGCACATTCAACTATGTAAAGAAAAAACTACTTAATAAGAATATTTCATTCATTCAGATCTAGGATGTGTTATTTTAGTGTTCCCTTTTTTTTGAGCAGTATGTATGTATGTATGTATATGTATATATATGTATATATATATGTATATGTATGTGTATGTATATGTATGTGTATGTATGTATATGTATGTATATATGTGTGTGTAAAAAAAAATAACAAAATGGACTTCATCTACTTCAAAACAGACTAGTGCAAAACATTACTTATCATTGAAAATGAAAAATGACCCAATTGATCATGATATTTTTCTGATAAAAAGTGGGGGTGCTAAAACATGCACCCTGATTTTGAACGTGGGGATGCAGCTCCTCCATCGCTCAGGCGCCTGTGTGTGTGTTTTCAATGGTTGAAGTTGCTAAATCATGGCGGTCATGCTTTAAATGGCTGGAACTGTGAATGTGTAAATCTAACCTCGGGCAGAGCAGGAAAGGCTCATTTGTTAAAGAGAATAGTCGACAGTCTGTGGCAGAGTGTTTTCTCCTGACTCTACTTAAGGGTTGAGAAGGAATGGGGTTTAGGTGAGGAGGAAGTGCAGCTGCTGTGAAGAGGGGAGAGTTCTGGCACTTAGCCCAAACACAGAGACTGCATTCCCAAATGGCACCATATTCACTATAGTGCACTACTTTTTTTGCACTACCCATAGGGCACTGGCCAAAAGTAGTGCACTATATAGGGAATAGGGTGCCATTTGTGATGTATTCAAACACAGAGGGATAGAAACACCGAAGACCCCCAGAGATGTATAGGCTACAGAACATCCTCTGTTTAAACAGTGCTGTTGAATAGGGAGTTGTGCATTTGTTTAATTTGCCTCTCACAAGAAAATATATTATTGGGACAGTAAAAACATGTAGAATATCTAAATATAGGCCCATGTTCCATTAGCTGATCATGATATGCCTCCAGTCTAACTATTGGTTATTACTATATAATTAGGCCTACGTATATTTAATATATGATTATACTTTCAAGGACAGAAATAAGGATTCAGGGGTGAATGAAGGAGGCTGTTGAATAGCCACATGTGGGAATAAAATACTTTCATTTTAGGTTCTCTCTAAAGTGCACCAACTCACTGAATCCTAACTTGTTTGGATAGCTCTTACAATCAGTTACTTTGTGTCTCACTAAGAGAGCCATACTTGTTACATTGTTGCCATAAGTTTGCAACATTGTTGCAACTCAGTCATAGCCAACTAAACTCCACGATTTAAGATAGAGTTGAGCCCCCACTAGTGTGGGAAGACTGGGGTTCTAAATGCAGGCTGTTCATTGAGTGCTGAAATTCCTCGTTTTTTCTTTACAAAAACGTCGTTTTATATGTCATTTCGGTGCTCCAATCCGCCACCAGTTGTTCACGTGGAGTTGACGGCTCCTCAGTGGTGCCTTTTCAGAATGCTCATTTACATTCCGAAGGATGATGCTGGCCCTGGCATTATTAGAGACTAAAAAACGACCTTGTGCACCAAGTCAGCAGTTTATCGCAGTAAAAACAACATCTCCAGCAATAGTTCCTGGTCAACTGACATGGGACAGACCTACGTCAGGAAGCAATATCTGAATAGCAGTGTGCCATTTCCTTGTCGAATAATTCAATTCATGCCTCGTGACAGAAATTACTTCTGTCCAACATCAATTAGCCTAGGCCATTTAAGACAACCCGGAGCTGGAGTAGCAAACCAGCTTCAAAGCATCATCACATTAACAACCGTCCTTACCCGAAATCCTGATCCATAGATTTGAAGAAAAATTTATAATTCGGCTTGTTCAAAACTTGTTTGAAATCCAAAAGTGTTATGTCTTCCGAAGTAATAGGGATCTTCACCAGATACGGCGTCTCCTCCTCGTCTATGTGGTAGATTATTTTGGTTTCCGCCATTTCACCAGCCTTTTTCGGTCCCTCAGAACTTTACACACCAAGTAGAACAGTACGAGTGGACGAGGTCTGACCGTAAAGTTACCCTCTCAGCAAACTATTCTACTTCTGAAATCGCGACCATTTAAATGCTTCGCTTGGTTGGTTGGTTACTTGCAGCTGTCCTTGCATACATTAATTATTCGGTCGCTTTCCAGTTTGTGTTAGATAGGGAATTAAACTCAGGTACGCTGAAATTCGTACAGTTTCCTACAACTTTTTAGGTATGAACTGGGTAGGGAAAGAGTGGGCACAAAGCTATCCCTGCACTGCCAGTAGCCAACGCGGCGTGTGACGTTATAGGCTACATAGGCGTATCTTTACGCCCCTACATCCCCTTCCCTGCTCGGGACATCCAACTGAAATCGCAGCAGATAGCCTAGTAGTATATAGGCCTACTCATGATAGGACTTTCACATGGTACAATACAATTGTCTTGTACCCGATGTAAAAACAATTATTCCATATTATTAAAGTTTATCCAATGCTCTGATATATAGGATTTGACCCAGCCTGCTTTCACAGATGCATACAATGACAAAATATAATGTTTTAAGACTGATTGGCATCTGTCAATTAGGTCTATCAAAGACAAATCACATTAACTCTGTGTAATAAGAAATATATACACTGCTCAAAAAAATAAAGGGAACACTTAAACAACACAATGTAACTAACTCCAAGTCAATCACACTTCTGTGAAATCAAACTGTCCACTTCGGAAGCAACACTGATAGACAATACGTTTCACATGCTGTTGTGCAAATGGAATAGACAACAGGTGGAAATTATAGGCAATTAGCAAGACACCCCCCAATAAAGGAGTGGTTCTGCAGGTGGTGACCAAAGACCACTTCTCAGTTCCTATGCATCCTGGCACAGTCAAACTAAACAGTGCAAAAATGTGGAATGTTTCCTTACATGCCAGAATGTCAAATAATACATTTACTCTGCCAGTAGTCCATTCCTTCTCACTCATCTACACTCAACACGCCATCCATCAGTTTCAAACAGAAGACCTGCTTCTGCACTCTTACCGAACCCAATAAACACCTTCTTCAAATTTGCATTGTTGGATTAGGGCTGGACAACTGCATTTGTCCCCCCCCAACAAAAAAACATGCTATTCTACACATTTTGCCATGAGGCTGAGAAAATGTTGCAGTTTTAAAGCAAATTTCCTGCAATTCTACACATTTTGCTATCATAACCTATTTAGGGGCCCCGGAACATGCCCTGCGTACCCATTCAGTAATCCTGCCCTGATAGCAAGCAACTGAAAGGTGCATACACGCCACCTACTGTACTGGATTGTAAGGCCGGTCACGGCCACCCTATTTATCTTATCGAGCCCTGTGTTTCCACCTACTATTCTGGAGTGTGAATTCCTTACACGTTGTGACACAAAATGGAAGGGGAAAAGGACAGGAAAATATAATAAAATTGCCCTACCATCTAACCCTACAACCATTAAAACCTCACCACCATTTGTTACGAATTTTATGTACACTGCTCAAAAAAATAAAGGGAACACTTAAACAACACAATGTACAGTGGGGCAACAATTTATTTAGTCAGCCACCAATTGTGCAAGTTCTCCCACTTAAAAAGATGAGAGGCCTGTAATTTTCATCATAGGTACACTTCAACTATGACAGACAAAATGAGGGGGAAAAATCCAGAAAATCAAATTGTAGGATTTTTTAATGAATTTATTTGTAAATTATGGTGGAAAATAAACAATTGGGCCGCTTGTCTAAAACGCAGCCACAGTGTGAATCGTCACCTGATAATTTCGCATATCTGGCTTGTTCAAATCGGAAGAACAGTTACTGTGGCAGTCTCGTGTGCATTTTTGACAGTAGCAAAGGTATAGTTACTGCCCGACTAGATGCGTATGCATTGCATCAACCAATGGTTGCGTGCCACGTCAGACAAACATATGTTTTATTTTTTATTTTTTTTATTTCACCTTTATTTAACCAGGTAGGCTAGTTGAGAACAGGTTCTCATTTGCAACTGCGACCTGGCCAAGATAAAGCATAGCAGTGTGAACAGACAACACAGAGTTACACATGGAGTAAACAATTAACAAGTCAATAACACAGAGAAAAAAAGGGGAGTCTATATACAATGTGTGCAAAAGGCATGAGGAGGTAGGTGAATAATTACAATATTGCAGATTAACACTGGAGTGATAAATGATCATGTACAGGTAGAGATATTGGTGTGCAAAAGAGCAGAAAAGTAAATAAATAAAAACTGTGGGGATGAGGTAGGTGAAAATGGGTGTGCTATTTACCAATAGATTATGTACAGCTGCAGCGATCGGTTAGCTGCTCAGCTAGCTGATGTTTGAAGTTGGTGAGGGAGATAAAAGTCTCCAACTTCAGCGATTTTTGCAATTCGTTCCAGTCACAGGCAGCAGAGTACTGGAACGAAAGGCGGCCGAATGAGGTGTTGGCTTTCGGGATGATCAATGAGATACACCTGCTGGAGCGCGTGCTACGGATGGGTGTTGCCATCGTGACCAGTGAGCTGAGATAAGGCGGAGCTTTACCTAGCATGGCCTTGTAGATGACCTGGAGCCAGTGGGTCTGGCGACGAATATGTAGCGAGGGCCAGCCGACTAGAGCATACAAGTCGCAGTGGTGGGTAGTATAAGGTGCTTTAGTGACAAAACGGATGCCACTGTGATAAACTGCATCCAGTTTGCTGAGTAGAGTGTTGGAAGCAATTTTGTAGATGACGTCGCCGAAGTCGAGGATCGGTAGGATAGTCAGTTTTACTAGGGTAAGCTTGGCAGCGTGAGTGAAGGAGGCTTTGTTGCGGAATAGAAAGCCGATTCTTGATTTGATTTTCGATTGGAGATGTTTGATATGGGTCTGGAAGGAGAGTTTGCAGTCTAGCCAGACACCTAGGTACTTATAGGTGTCCACATATTCAAGGTCGGAACCATCCAGTGTAGTGATGCTAGTCGGGCATGCGGGTGCAGGCAGCGATCGGTTGAAAAGCATGCATTTGGTTTTACTAGCGTTTAAGAGCAGTTGGAGGCCACGGAAGGAGTGTTGTATGGCATTGAAGCTCGATTGGAGGTTAGATAGCACAGTGTCCAATGACGGGCCGAAAGTGTATACAATGGTGTCGTCTGCGTAGAGGTGGATCAGGGAATCGCCCGCAGCAAGAGCAACATCATTGATATATACAGAGAAAAGAGTCGGCCCGAGAATTGAACCCTGTGGCACCCCCATAGAGACTGCCAGAGGACCGGACAACATGCCCTCCGATTTGACACACTGAATTCTATCTGCAAAGTAATTGGTGAACCAGGCAAGGCAGTCATCCGAAAAACCGAGGCTGAGTCTGCCGATAAGAATATGGTGATTGACAGAGTCGAAAGCCTTGGCAAGGTCGATGAAGACGGCTGCACAGTACTGTCTTTTATCGATGGCGGTTATGATGTCGTTTAGTACCTTGAGTGTGCCTGAGGTGCACCCGTGACCGGCTCGGAAACCAGATTGCATAGCGGAGAATTCGAGATGGTCAGTGACCTGTTTGTTGACTTGGCTTTCGAAGACCTTAGATAGGCAGGGCAGGATGGATGGATATAGGTCTGTAACAGTTTGGGTCCAGGGTGTCTCCCCCTTTGAAGAGGGGGATGACTGCGGCAGCTTTCCAATCCTTGGGGATCTCAGACGATATGAAAGAGAGGTTCAACAGGCTGGTAATAGGATAGGATAAGTAATCCTTCTCACCCCCCCCCCCTAAAAGATTTAGATGCACTATTGTAAAGTGGCTGTTCCACTGGATGTCATAAGGTGAATGCACCAATTTGTAAGTCGCTCTGGATAAGAGCGTCTGCTAAATGACTTAAATGTAAATGTAATAGGGGTTGCGACAATGACGGCGGATAGTTTCAGAAATAGAGGGTCCAGATTGTCAAGCCCAGCTGATTTATACGGGTCCAGGTTTTGCAGCTCTTTCAGAACATCTGCTATCTGGATTTGGGTAAAGGAGAACCTGGAGAGGCTTGGGCGAGGAGCTGCGGGGGGGCCGGAGCTGTTGGCCGAGGTAGGAGTAGCCAGGCGGAAGGCATGGCCAGCCGTTGAGAAATGCTTGTTGAAGTTTTCGATAATCATGGATTTGTCGGTGGTGACCATGTTCCCTAGCCTCAGTGCAGTGGGCAGCTGGGAGGAGGTGCTCTTGTTCTCCATGGATTTCACAGTGTCCCAGAACTTTTGGAGTTGGAGCTACAGGATGCAAACTTCTGCCTGAAGAAGCTGGCCTTAGCTTTCCTGACTGACTGCGTGTATTGGTTCCTGACTTCCCTGAACAGTTGCATATCGCGGGGACTGTTCGATGCTATTGCAGTCCGCCACAGGATGTTTTTGTGCTGGTCGAGGGCAGTCAGGTCTGGAGTGAACCAAGGGCTGTATCTGTTCTTAGTTCTGCATTTTTTGAACGGAGCATGCTTATCTAAAATGGTGAGGAAGTTACTCTTAAAGAATGACCAGGCATCCTCAACTGACGGGATGAGGTCAATGTCCTTCCAGGATACCCGGGCCAGGTCGATTAGAAAGGCCTGCTCACAGAAGTGTTTTAGGGAGCGTTTGACAGTGATGAGGGGTGGTCGTTTGACTGCGGCACCGTAGCGGATACAGGCAATGAGGCAGTGGTCGCTGAGATCCTGGTTGAAGACAGCGGAGGTGTATTTGGAGGGCCAGTTGGTCAGGATGACGTCTATGAGATTGAGGGCATCTAGCTTAGATTGTAGGACTGCCGGGGTGTTAAGCATATCCCAGTTTAGGTCACCTAACAGAACAAACTCTGAAGCTAGATGGGGGCAATCAATTCACAAATGGTGTCCAGGGCACAGCTGGGAGCAGAGGGGGGTCGGTAGCAGGCGGCAACAGTGAGAGACTTATTTCTGGAGAGAGTAATTTTCAGAATTAGTAGTTCGAACTGTTTGGGTATAGACCTGGAAAGTAAGCCTGCAAAGTAATGTCAATCTCTGCAGTAGACTGCAACTCCTCCCCCTTTAGAAGTTCTATCTTGACAGAAGATGTTATAGTTGGGTATGGAAATCTCTGAATTTTTGGTGGCCTTCCTGAGCCAGGATTCAGACACGGCAAGGACATCAGGGTTAGCAGAGTGTGCTAAAGCAGTGAGTAAAACAAACTTAGGGAGGAGGCTTCTGATGTTGACATGCATGAAACCAAAGCTTTTTCGATCACAGAAGTCAACAAATGAGGGTGCCTGGGGACATGCAGGGCCTGGGTTTACCTCCACATCACCCGCGGAACAGAGAAGGAGTAGTATGAGGGTGCGGTTAAGGGCTATCAAAACTGGTCGCCTAGAGCGTTGGGGACAGAGAATTAGAGGAGCAGGTTTCTGGGCATGGTAGAATATATTCAGGGCATAATGCGCAGACAGGGGTATGGTGGGGTGCGGGTATGGCGGAGGTAAGCCCAGGCACTGGGTGATGATGAGAGAGGTTTTATCTCTGGACATGCTGGTTGTAATGGGTGAGGTCACCGCATATGTGGGAGGTGGGACAAAGGAGGTATCAGGGGTATGAGGAGTGGGACTAGGGGCTCCATAGTGAACTAAAACAATGATAACTAACCTGAGCAACAGTATACAAGGCATATTTACATTTGAGAGAGACATACAGCGAGGCATACAGTAATCACAGGTGTTGAATTGGGAAAGCTAGCTAAAACAGTGGGTGAGACAACAGCTAATCAGCTAGCATAACAACAGCAGGTAAAATGGCGCTGACTAGGCAACGGGGCCGACAGATAAAACAAACAAGCAGAATGGAGTACTGTGATTAATGGACAGTCCAGCGTGCGTCAGCTATGTAGCCAAGTGATCAGAGTCCAGGGGGCAGCGGTGGATGGGGCAGGGGGGCTGGACTGGCGAGTGTTATCCAGGTTAAAAAATAACAATGACTAAGTAGCTTGTAGCTAGCTAGCTGGTTAGCTTCTGGAGGTTCTTGAGTGTGTTCTAAAAATAAAGATAATAGCGATTCCGTATCACATTGGGTGAGGCAGGTTTCCGGGAGGTATAAACAATTTTTTTTAAGAATCGGGAAGAGATAGAAAGTACATATGGGCCACTGCGTTTTTGGGACGCGGCGATGCAGACGGTTAGCAGGCCTGTGCTAACAAGCTAACAGATTAGCAGGCCGGGGTAAACAAGGTAGTAGTTAGCGGACCTGGGCTAAACAAGCTAGCAGTTAGCATGCCGGGGTAAACAAGGTAGTAGTTAGCGGACCTGGGCTAAACAAGCTAAACAAGCTAGCAGTTAGCAACAAGGAGATAGCGAGGGCTAGAGAGTTAGCCTTTGGAGGACGTTGCGATGGGGTGAGTCTGTTTATTCCTCTTCATGCAGTGATATCGATAGACCGGTCGTAGGTCCAGGTATTGTAGCCCAGGAGTATGCTAGGAGCTCTGGCCGGGCTAGCTTCAAGCTACGTGGGTGGAAACGCTAGCCAGGAGTAATCAACCAGGGTTGCTGTTTAGCTCGATAGCTAGTTGTGAAGATCCAGCTGAAGAATGTTCCGTTTGTGGTGGGAATCCGGGGGTAAAAAAATTAAATAGGTCCGTTATGCTCTGGTTAGCGTCGCGTTGTTCGAACTGGCGAGAGCTTTCCGAGCTAAAGGTTAGCTGATGACCGGTTAGCTGAAGACCACTAGCATAGCTGGCTAGTTTCAGTTGAAGGGTTCCGGTTTCGAAGTAAATATAAATACTTTAGGAAAAGTAGCTACATTGGCGGGTTGCAGAAGAGTATGTGTTTGGCTGATATATTGACCCTGTTCCTCATAAGATCCTTTATAACAAGCCCAACATTGCAAGCCCAATTTTCCTAGGAATGCCCTGTAACTTGATTAATCAGGAACCTTGGGACTTGTGATAACCTGATTCACATTAAGCCAAGACTAGCGATAGGTCTGGCTTTGCAAACTCAGGAAACCAATGCAGGCCAAAGAAATCTAGGAATGTTAGGATTTGCAGAAACATGTGAAAAGAGTTTCCATACTTTCCATGTGCAACATTCTTGTTTGTCGAGTCTAAGGAATATGCCCTCTGATAATTTGTACATCTGAGTTGGGCTAGAATTGGACTGAATCTGCCCTCAATTATAATGAAAAAGAATGACATAACTGCCCTGACCATCTTGAACTCATTAGATACCCCCGTAAAACACTGCAAAGGATATTATCCTAAAGCTCTTAAGTCGGCGTTCTTAGCAAATAAGGCAGTATTTCTGATTACTCTAGCTCAAGGGGAGGGGGCAAAGTATGTCCCGCTGGCCACTTCAATTACCCCTTTTTTTCCCCCAATTCCATGGTATACAAGTGGTAGTTACAGACTTGTCCAATGGCTGCAACTCCCTTATGGACTCGGGAGAGGTGAAGGTCAAGAGCCGTGCGTGACACGGCCAGCAGTGACACAGCCTGGGATCGAACCCGGGTCTGTAGTGACACCTTAGACCGCTGCGCCACTTGGGAGGTCCCCCAAAAAATGTGAACCTCTTGAATTTCAAAATCCCGATGTGGCCCTTGAGCAAAAATGTTTTCCCACCCCTGCTCTAGCTAGTATGCAGTGCATAATGATAAAGACAGAAACACATTGTCAAACTAAACCGAACAAAAATATAAAACACAACATGTAAAGTGTTGGTCCCATGTATCATAATCTGAAATCACAGATACCAAACATTTTCCATATTTCTCTCAAATGTTGTGCACCCATTTGTTTACATCCCTGTTAGTGAGAATTTCTTCTTTGCCAAGATAATCCATCCGCCTGACAGGTGTGGCAAATCAAGAAGCTGAATAAACAGCATGATCATTACACAGGTGCACATTGTGCTGGGGACAATGAAGGGCCACTCTGACAACACAATTCCACAGCTGTCTCCAGTTTTGAGGGAGGGTGCAATTGGCATGTTGACTGCAGGAATTTCCACCAGAGCTGTTGCCAGAGAATTATGTATTTTTCGAGAATTTGGTAGTACGTCCAACCAGCCTCACAACCGCAGACCACATTTAACCCTGCTGGCCTAGGACCATGCCGGCCCGGGATTTGCACAAACAAACCGTTTCTACACAAACGGTCAGAAACCGCCTCAGGGAAGCTAATCTGTGTGATCGTCGTCCTCACCAAGGTCTTGATCTGACTGTAGTCTGGTCTCGTAACCAACTTCAGTTTGCAAATCCTCACCTTCGATGGCCACTGGCATGCTGGAGAAGTGTGCTCTTCATGGATGAATCACCGTTTCAACTGTACTGGGCTGATGGTATGACGTCTTGTGGGCGAGCGGTTTGCTGATGTCAATGTTGTGAACAGAGTGCCCCATGGTGGTGGTGGGGTTATGGTATGGGCAGTCATAAACTACTTTGAATGCACTGAGATACCCTGACGAGATCCTGAGGCCCATTGTCGTGAAATTCATCCAATGCCATCACCTCATTTTTCAACATCATAATGCATGGCCCCATGTCGCAAGGATCTGTATTCAATTCCTGTATGCTAAAATAGTCCCAGTTCTTCCATGGCCTGCATACTCACCAGACATGTTACCCATTGAGCATGTTTGGGATAATCGGGATCGACGTGTATGACAGCGTGTTCCAGTTTCCACCAATATTCCAGCAACTTTGCACAGCCATTGAAGAGGAGTGGGACAACATTCCACAGGCTACAATCAACAGCCTGATCAACTCTATGCGAAGGAGATGTGTTATGCCGCATAAGGCAAATGGTGGTCACACCAGATACTGACTGGTTTTCTGATTCTCTGTGACCATCAGATGCATATCTGTATTATCAATAGTGGTTATGATTAGCATGGTGGAACCAACCTGATCGCTGCATTTACCTTTCTATTTCACTTCAGATATCATGATGTGTAGAGAAATAGAATGGTAAACGAAGTGACCAAAATGACCACTACTTGTATCTGCTTGGCTGGGTTATTAACCTACTAGTTTATGAAACCCGTTATTTTTTAATACAACTTTTCACATAACACGCATTGCAGTAAATCTGGTCAAGCCAATTCTAGGTCATCACTAGTTACCACAGCCAAAGTCATAAACACCACCCATTTCCAAAAATTCTTAACCAGACTGCTAACCTCCCTCATGCCTAACCTTTAAGACCAAAATATTTTTGTTTTCATGAATTTCTAGCATATAGCCACTTTTGACTTTGTGGCTGTGGTAACCCTAATTCTATGCTTTACAAGATCTAGACTGACTAGCTCCAGATTGGATTGATTCAGGCAAGTGACACCATTGCGGTTTGTTGCGCCTTGTTCACTGTATTAGTCAGACTCAGACATTGAGTTAGCTACCACCATATCTGACTCCATTATTTATTTTAGCTAGCTACTTAGATTTGCACCTGGAGCTTTTCAAAAAAGGTGGCATGATTTGTTGACAATGGTTATCCAAACTTAATTGACTCGTTGTGAAGCACTGAGGTTCTCCATTTTAGACTAATTATGACCAAAATTATCCTATTTGCACTTTGTAGTCAATTTTGACACTAGAATAAATGTTTGACACATATGCAGTTATCAAAGGGATTAGTTGCTTTTTAGGGGGAGTCATTCTTGAAATTCACATACCCACCATGCCCTTACCATGAGTTCCAATCTTAGAATGATCCTTGTCAACCAAAGGCTTGGCTTCATCCTTCTCTTTACCTAGATCTTCAATCAGACCCTCTTTCTCTGTGGTAAACTCTGCTCCAAAGTCTCCAATAGGCTCAGGAATGAACTCTGGGTCTGGGATGGGCTCCAGCTCTGAGAACAGACTATAGTTAGCACAGAGCCTACATTCAATTAACACATCCAAACCAGGACAGTCATTACCTCCTTGGGACCGATTAGTCCTTTCTGCCTGAAGAGGCCATCATGTAGAGCTAACAAAACCTTGCTTGTTGTCTGTCAGGTCTGACCATCGGGCCCAAGGGACGACCAGCATTTTGGGATTGGGCATAATAAGGTCCAGGAAAGAAATGTAATAGCTAGTGTTGCAAGAATTGGTAGCATATATGAATATGAAAAGTGTGCCTTTAGAGTGCAGTACTTTTGACCACCGCTTACATAAGGTATAACAACATAATGTCATTTCAGACAGCCAAAGTACCACCTCAAGTCCATTCCAGTCGACGGGGCCTCCTGTCCCATGTACTGGAGGGGACGCCAGGGATATGGACACCATCCCTCCCCGTGGAGTTAAAGGTGCACTCTTCTGTTTGGTTGGGAAGACCATCATGGGTCCCAAAGTGGTATCCTGTCCCATACTAAAAGGACAACATTTTCATTAAATGCATGCATGGTCAACGTCTCACGAATACATTTTCAGTCAAGACACCATGGCTCTTTCAATGAGTTTTTCTTCCATTCCTAAAACCCATCTCCTTGCCTCCTTCTCAACCATATTGGCCACCTGAAATGTATGAAAGAAGATGTACTCATGGACTAAGAACACTGCATCTTGTAACAAATGCTATGGTTATCCCAGTGGAGAAGTCACAGCCCAGTAACAGTATCTAAGGAGGGCTCAGCTTGACAATGGGTCAATTGGAAGTAAGTCAGAACATGCCTTGTTGCTAGGCTCTGCATGGTCTATGAAAAGGTCTGCCATAAGGTGGGAAATGATGTACAACTGGAAAAAAACAGGACGAAAAACTAAATAAAAAAACTTTTTATTTTATTTTTCTTGGGACATTACAAAATCACACAAACAAAAATGATCACAGATTAAACAATAATCTACTCACAAAGACAACACACGATTGTATATTTAGGCACATTCGCTCAGACTTACATGGTGACACTAAAGAGGCCAATTGAAATCGGGCCACACAGTGTATGACTACTCAACACAGTGTACTTACAAATCTGAATAACCATTGTAGGCCTTGTCATCCTGGGTTCTACGCATGAACCCCGACTGGTCGGCAGGCAGCTGGGAGTCCATCAAGCACCTGGAGGGGAAAGATTAGGGTCAGAATACATTCAACGTATTGTTTCCTCTTCCTTGCTACCCAACAAAGAACCCTTTGGTGGAATGGTTCTACCTGAAAAAAGTTTATACAGGGACAGCCGGAGAACAATCATTTTAGGTAGTGTTAGCAGTTGATGGTATTCTTCAATAACACAGACCCCAAAGCAAATCAGGGGGAGAAAAATAGGTTTATTCAAAGAGAACAAATCATAGTTGTTATGCGGGGAAGTAGATGGTAATTCTTCCCTGTTCTCAGTGATTCTCCACAGAACAAAGTGACAGGATGTTGACCAATTGGAATTCCTTGCAATAAAACTGGGCCAATGGCCAAATAATAAGTGTCCTGTTTCAGGCTCAATGTATAGACAATTCAGACCAATGAGAACTTGCCACATGTAACTGAGTCCTGGACTGAAATTCCTTCTGTGTCTCTGTCCATTTAAATCATTATTTCCCTATTACAGAAAAAATAACTATTTCCATTATTCATTAATTCCCTCTTGACCTTTAGTCCTCTGTGTTGTGTATTTATCTTAAAATATTCTTACACAAGCCACTTTAAGTTAGTAGGAGATTTTCCCAATGAAGATGTATCTGGGCACAGTGTTCCTGTCAGGGTCCAGTGTGGCCACGCAGCTGCTCACAAAGACCCTAAGCCTGGTGTGGTGCGCAACCCTGACCAACGCCTCCATGTTGATTTGGATCCCCCAGGAAGTAGACTCCAGACCAATGTTCCCTCTAATTTATTTTACAGCACTGAGCAAATTTAAAGGACTGCTGAGTGCAAACTTGAACAGTGAATGTTTACTGTGAATTCCAGAGGCTGTACTGTACCCACATAGGAAGTTACAGTTAACAGTGGCTATGTAGGCTTCTGTGGCTATTTGATCATAATGTAGGTCTACCAGATTGGGCTACCATCAAAAACAATGGAGAAAATGCATCCTATAAACATTTTTACATGTAAATAGCTGTTCTATCATTCAGCCTACAGTAGCAGCCAATGTGTGGTGTTTAATGTAGGCCTACATTCAAACATGCAGGGCTTGACATTAACCTGGTTATACACTTGTCCTTCAGACAAGATGGCTGAACATGTTGTGTTTGATGCAAGAAGCCACTTTACAAAATGAAATGCATTATTCTCATACCATTATTACAGCGAATCAGACAAATCACGCCACCCTCTGCCTATTGGCTACTTAGTTTTTTCAAGCCAGTCTCAAAATATAACACTACCCCCTTAAGACAAAAAAAAGCACAGTGGCTAGGAAAAACTCCCTAGAAAGGCCAAAACCTAGGAAGAAACCTAGAGAGGAACCAGGCTATGAGGGGTGGCCAGTCCTCTTCTGGCTGTGCCGGGTGGAGATCATAACAGAACATGGCCAAGATGTTCAAATGTTCATAAATTACCTGCATGGTCAAATAATAGTAATCACAGTGCACAGTGAACGCACTAACTAGTAAAGGATATGAACAAGATGTGCACACATGGCCACATGCACTCACAACTGCTTATGTTGTAAACACAATCCAGTTAAAAGTAAAATGGCACAGATCCATGGCAATGGTCTATTTGCATATAGGCCTACTGCAGCTCTGATTGTTTATGCCACACCGGTCTGTGTAGAGTATGGGCTGAGTAGTGCGTGTCAATGCAATAGAGTCCTACTCCGAAGAGATCAGCTTACAACAAAATCTCCTGCATAGTCACCTCCAGAGTGGCACAGCTGTCTAAGTCACAGCATTGCCGTTCTATAAGCATCACTACAGACCCAGGGACGATCCCAGGCTGTGTTACAGCCGGCTGCAACCGGGAGATCCATGAGGCAGCGCACAATTGGCCCAGCGTTGTCTGGGTTAAGCGAGCAGTGTGTCAAGAAGCCGGGCCGTGTTTCAGAGGACGCATGCCTCTCCCGAGTCCATAAGGGAGTTGCAGCGATGGGACAAGACTGTAAATACCAATCGGATATCACGATATTGGGGGGGGGAAAGGGGTAAAAAAAAGTACCAAAATAAATTAAACAAAAAATACAATTATTGCAGTTCGTTTTGTTTCTGTATGTTGCATTAAAAGTAGCTAATATTGCATTGATTCAATCACAATTGCCACAGTAAAGTGAAACGTTAATAGGGAAAACTCTAGAACAAGCATTTGAGTTAAGAATTAACATACCAGACGAGGATGACCACGCGCTGCTGCCGAGGTCTACGATTAGTCACTACCCCAAAACGCAACATGAGGTTGAAGAAGACAAAGTAACCTCAATGCTACGGTTGAGTAGGGCCAATCAAGGACATGTCTCCCTTACACTTCTTTGGTTACTACATGATTCCGTATGTGTTATTTCATCGTTTTGATGTCTTCACTATTATTCTACAATGTAGAAAAGAATACAAATAAAGAAAAACCCTTGATTGAGTAGGTGTGTCCAAACTTTTGACTGCTACAGTATGTGAAGATCTATGATGCACATGACTGGGAAATGATCACTGCCCAATGGCGATTTTAGCATGTAAATCTTGGTGGGGCAAAGTTAAAAAAAATATATAAAAAGTTTATATTTGCATGCCAGCAAAGCCACTAAACAACACATTAAATGCACGATAACAGTGACAAACTGTTAGGCCTATATAAAGCTGTCCCAACAGCATAGCTTTCTCTTCAGCACCATGGAGTGAATCCTTACCACAGCTACACCGGGCTATCAGCAGAGCCTTGTCTGGCAGCAAAACAGTTAATTAAGCCTCATTTACTTCCTTAAAAAAAACATAGCTGACTTGCTTAAATAAATGTGGTTTCTACTGACAATTGAGATGTACAAGCTGTGGCACATGGGGAAGACAAGCGTATAAGAGGGAATCCGTAATTTAGATAAAGACATTAATGAGCGAGCTAAGAAAAATGTAGTCAATATAACTATTTGTTCAGCACTGTTGAAATGTACAGCGACAGAATTCAGAACATGGGCTTTTCTTACAGTATTCTCCCTGTACACCAAGTCAGAACCGTAGGATAAATAAAGGGGGCACATAAACAGACAATGAAAGCTCTTACAATATTCGATGATGACATTTCTCTAAAACAATAGGGTGAGGCACATAGGCTACTAACAGCTTAGTACACAACATACGCTTCGCATTACTTTCTTAGCTACAGTATACATATCTCCCTTGCATATGACAATTTATGCAGCAGCACACAATAGATTATTGGACTCACCTCGTTGTGCTGTGTTCGCTTGAACAGGAAAGTGGGCCGGCGGTCCTTCTTGTGGGCAAATTTTTGTCATCAAACTTCATCACCAAAGACTGGCATTCTCTGGATTTATGATGCTTTCAAAGACAACTGGGAACTCTGAAAAAAACAATGTTGAATCATGACGTTAGTGATCTTCAGGTCGGAGCTCTAGAAAGAGGTCCGAGTTCTCGACTTGGAATCCCCCCCCCCCCAGAGTTCCCAGTTGTCTTGAACTTGCTGAAATCTGAGATTTCCCAGTTCCGAGTTTCCAGTTGTTTTGAACGTGGTAGAAGTCATGCTGGATTGACAGCATGGCCAATATATTCAACCTTTTCTGGCCCATGGTGTAGCATGGGAATGTTTATCCTTTTAAGCTTGGAAAAGAGACCCTTAAAATAGCAGACTTGGACCAAACACCCTCTCCACTGAATAGCAGGTTAGTGATTGCTTCGCAATGTTTGGAGTTAGCTACTGATTCGTTCCAAACCACTCAATGTTGAATCTGCAATTTCAAACTTGTTGCGTAATGTTGATGTCCAATGGCCGATGAGCACCGATATGTTTTATATATAATTTATCTTCATATGACAAGGATTTGCAAGTAGATTGCCGACTTGATGCATGATGACTGCTTGTCTAGCTACGATTTTGAAAGTATGATGTTGACATGATCAATACAATCAAAGCTATAACGTGATTTTACCTAGTTTTATCTGTGGCCAATGACCTTGAGCCTTCTTGGATGGGTAATTCTTATGTAAATCTATGGCAGCACCCAAGGGGCTCGAGGTCTCACTGTAGACTTTGCGGTGAAGTAGTGTCCCCGTGAGCCAATCAAGGTGCAACTAGAGAACATTACCAAACCCTTATGTGGCATATTTTCCACTGGCTGTCCCACCACCACAGAAAGCGCTGAGCTAGCCTGAAACACCTGCATTTTGGAGCTGCCTTACGAAAGCACAAAAAAGACCATGTTTGTATGCAGCTTTATTAACTCACATTTACCCGTGTACCCAGACCATCATTCATACAAACTTGTCCCCTGCGCTCCATAAAATCTTTAACCACTAAACTATTGTCATCTGTGATAGTGCTGCCTCACAAGCGGTTACGCACATTTACATCTCCACACTTTATCTCCTTATCACCTGAACTGGATTTCACAAGTATGTTTAATTAATTGAGGCGGCAGGTATCCTAGTGGTTAGAGCGTTGGGCTAGTAACTGAAAGGTTGCAAGATCAAACCCCCGACCTGACAAGGTGAAAATGAGTCATTCTGCCCCTGAACAAGGCAGTTAACACACTGTTCCTAGGCCGTCATTGAAAATAAGAATTTGTTCTTAACTGACTGCCTATTTAAATAAAAGGTTAAAAAATAAATTATATATATATATACACACACACACACACACACACACACAGAAATGGGCATAAAATGATTATTGTAATTAAACAATGTGATATTACCCCCTTCTCCACAAATCTCCACTGCCACACATTCATGTTCTTTTAAACCATTAATTGCTTTATGTGCTACAACTTATTTGATAAATGTAGCACACCCACCACCTGAACCTTCTATTTTATCACTTCTCACCGAGATAAACCCAGGTATAATATAATCCAATTGAGGTTTAAGAAATGTTTCTTGTATACACACACCACGTCCGGAAAAACATCTTAATCATGTATAAACTTAAATTCCTTTCCATTGGCTTTCAAACTCTTTGCGTTCCATTGCACAACAAGGAACACCATAACAGGATGTATTATCCTGATCATTTGCCATTCGGTTCAGCATCCGATGTATCACCTCTACCGTAACTTCAGAAATCCCCAGAATGTCTTTGGCTGCCTTCACTACTTATTTTATTTGTGCAGTCCTGCTCTTATGTGTTGCAGTCCTATTGATTGCCCTACACATAAAGGCCAAGAAGTCGACACACGATCTACTACCATGGTTCTCCGATAATTTATGCTTGCATATCACATTAACAATCAGCTGAGATTCCACTGGCGTCCTCAGAGAGACCATTATCCATGTTGTATCTGGAGTATTTTGAACACTTGGTTTGTTATTCACTTTCCGAACAGCCTCAGCATGGGATACATTGTAATGTTGTACCTGTGTGCTTCCATGGCTTTCTGTTGTACTTCACATCCTCCATATGCTGCACTGTTCTCCATCACAACATTTAACTTTAGCATCAGGCTCACATTTCCCATACTTGTGATCAGTGGCAATGCGTCATTCATGCAGAGCTCCACCTGTTTATCTGGCATATTATTTTGGCATTAAAACAAGTCACATATCACTTTGCAAACAATGTAAAAGAAATATAATTGAGTTAATTCAGACATGGCATTCAGACATGGTCCCTTTTTAGCTTTCTTGAATAAGGCAGCTCCAAAATGCAGGTATTTCAGCCTAGATCAGTGCTTTCTGTGGTGGTGGGGCAGCCAGCGGAAAATACGGTGCATAGGGGTTGGTCATTTTCTCTAGTTGCGTCGCGATTGGCTCAGTGTTCTGTCACTGATGAGGACACTACGTCACTGCAAAATCTACAGGTCGAGCTAGAAAATTCAAGCCCCTTGGGGACTGCCATAGACTTACATTAGAAGAAGTGCCCATCCAAGAAGGCTCAAGGTCATTGGCCACAGATACCATGTGATTTGACAATTTTATGGTCCTTCTGTAGCACAGTTGGTAGAGCACGGCGCTTGTAACGCCAGGGTTAGTGGGTTCGATTCCCGGGACCACCCATACGTAGAATGTATGCACACATGACTGTAAGTCGCTTTGGATAAAAGCGTCTGCTAAATGGCATATATTATTATTATATATTATCTACTGTAGATTTGATTGGACTGATCATGTCAACATCATACTTTCAAAACCTTAGCTAGCAAGCTAGACAAGCAGTCATCATCATGCATCAAGTCAGCAGTCTACTGGATAGATTAAAACATATGGGTGCTCATCGGCCATTGGACATAAACATTACAAGTTGGAAATCTCAAATCCAACAATGAGTGCTAAGGCGCCACTACAGCCCTGGGTTCGATCCCTGACTGTGTCACAGCTGGCTGTGACCGAGAGACCCATTAGGCGGCGCAGAATTGGCCCAGGGTCGTCGGATTACGGGAGGGTTTGGCCGGCCGGGAGGTCCTTGTCTCATTGTGTTCCTTGTGGCGGCCAGATGCCTGCAAGCTGACTTCGGTCATCAGTTCGAAAGTATTTCCTCCGACACATTGGTGCAGCTGGGTTCCCGGGTTAAGCGAGCAGTGTGTCAAGAAGCATTGCAGCTTGGCTCTCAACCTTTGCCGAGTCCGTAGGGGAGTTGCAGCAATGAGACAAGATGGTAACTACCAACTGTCTATCACGAAAAAGGGGATAAGGCCACAGACCAGAAAAGTTTGAATATATTGGCAAGTCATCCATATCAGCTATGTTTTCTAAAATGGCAAATTATGAGGCTGACTGAGCTGTTTCGCTGCCAGACAAGGCTCCGCTGATAGCCAGGTGTAGCGGTGGTAAGGATTCAGCTTTATGTAGGCCCTAACAGTTAGTGGCCACCGTTTGCCACCATATAGTGCAATGAATGTATTATATAGTGTTGTGTTGTGGCTTTGCTGGCATGAATCCCATTTTTTTTATGCCACCAAGATTTAAATGCTAAAATCGCCACTGCTTGTGATCCCTACCACACTTTGCACATCTCATTTTACCTTTGCACACCGAGTGATTCCAGCTGCACCCTATTCTGCAGGTTCCCCTCAAATTGTAACAGTACAGTTGCAGTGTCTAATCGACTGCCACTCTTTTTTGCTTTTGATCCTTTTCACATCAATAACTTGTCCTCCTTTCTGGGAAGCCTCAACTTCTTCCATGATCATTTCCAATGACATCCCAACAATTACTCTCATTTTAGACATAGGTGAACTGTCACATTCCCAGTGCTAACTCCCATTTTGTGAGTTCAATCTCAAAACATTCTCCTGCTGAATTTCACTGTTTGAAATGATCAGTTCCTTCCCATAACCCAGCAATTTGGCATCCTTAATCACCCCAATCTCTTCCCTAATTGCTTTTGTAAAATGCAATGGCTGAAAGTACTTACTTGCTGTTTCTGGGAACTACCTGTTACGCCTCTTTGAAGAGGGAACACAACACCCTGCTACAACTCAACTCTCCGTGAAGCAAAAGAGGTATGGACTGTAGGTGTGAGTAAGGATGACAAAAGGCAGAGAATTTACAGCTTACTAGGAATTGATTCCTTCACACAGTAATATTGGGAAAAGGGGCTGGACGGAACCAAAGCAAAGAAAGTAAATATCAAAGCCCCCTCTCCTATCTTACCTGTCTAACCACTACTTACCTAATTTAGCACCACCTGGTGCCCTAACCAAAATACAGGGGTTGGTCCGCCCAGGTCTTACCTAGTGTGCCTAGACAGTGAATGTACTACGGGTATATGTATGCCCACGGGCATCTTACCTAAGCACTCCCTAGGTGCCTTCCCCTTACCCCCTGGGAACAAATGAAACAATTTCACAAACAAACTAAGAAACAAAGGACATCAAATAAGCTCTATCTGATAATGCAACAAACTAACACAGTACAGACCAACTGCCTGTATCACTCTCAGCCTCCTCTCTGTCAGCCGTCAGCCTCCTCTCTGTCAGCCGTCAGCCTCCTCTCTGTCAGCCGTCAGCCTCCTCTCTGTCAGCCGTGATCTCTCTAAATCACAATCAATCTTTCTGCAATCTCTCTTATGAACAGAACACTGGCTTTTATATAGCTTCAGAAGGAATGGGTAATTGGAGACAGCTGCGTCTTGACGAGGGGCGGGGTCAGCTCTCCAATTAGCCATGGAGTCGACCAATCAGCTGCTTGAGGGATTTCAGGAAGCCATTTCCTGAAATACACACATGAGAATACACAAACTACAACACAGAAACTGGGGAACATAACACTACCTTAACTGTGGAACTTTCTACTCCAACTCTTCGTCTATAGTGGTCTTGTGCTTTATAGGTCTATTCTCAACAGGTGTAAATAGTTTTATCATCATTATCAATTGCCCTAATGCTACCATCTGACCTATTCTCCATGCCAACCCTCGTCACAGTACAGTTGTGCCAAATAAACAAAGAAATCGCAGTTATGTTTTCTGGACCTTGCATCTGATTGGTCAATATCTTTCATCGTTAGACATGTTATCGGTGACGTTCCATGTTGTCTTTTTTGTAATCGTGTTTGCGCTTGGATAAGTGTTCTCATGGACCACATCCATATGATATAGGGATCTTCTGAGCTGTGCAGCGTGACTGCAATAAAGACAACCTGTAACAGACCTGTGGTTTAACTTAAGTTTGCATTGTAGGAACAAGGATAGGGCAAACGGCTGGTAAATATGGAAGCCAGTCAGAACTAGCCGATTAATAAAAACATCCAACTAATCCTTACAGATATGTAGTGTGAAATATTCAACACAAAAAAAATTGCATTAAAGTGTTACGAAATCCTTATGTATACTACATTTTTACAATAAGACCAGCTTCATAAAACTGTATACCACTATAAATACAAATGTAACACGCTTCTAAATAGAGGATGCCACTTCATTCACGTAAACATGTTTGAGGACCTTGAAAGGTAAAACAAAATGGCGGATTTTCAGAAAACGGGGTCAGAGCTGCAGACCATAAAGCAGTTAAAATAAACCTGCAAATGAATATATACTGTAATGTTCTAGATTTGCAAAGAAGCCAGTATCGCACATTTCAATAGGATTTGTTTATTTTTAATTCGTTTCAACTTTCTCCTGTTGGTGTTTAACGGCCGTATTTGTAGCTTTACAAAGGTAAGAGCGCTATGCTAGGCTAATCAACTTGGCTTTCTAGCATTAGCGAACGTCAGCTAACTGTTAGCCAGCTAGTAAATCAACGAAATGCACCAAGTTGTCTGGCTTGCACGCTGTATAGAAATGGTTAAAATTACACACTTTGGAGAGTTTGCTGTATGTGTTGCTTTTGGTTCTGATTAGTAAGTTCGCTAGCTAATGATCTCAGACCGGATAAACTACTGGAATGGTCTCGTTAGCTGGTAACTACTAACTAGCCAGCAAGTTTACATTTCGATGACTACCGTCAGAGTTTGAAATAAGAAACGCGCATGTTATTACAAGGCTGTTGATCCTATGCTATGGAAAGTGGAAAACGCATACGTTGAAAGCTTTTGTCAATTCAGACAGAATGAGGGAACATCATGGTGCATTCATTACCTTTTGCAACGGAAACAGTTCACCGTTCAAGAACGAAACGGAGGGACCTACCGGAATTTGTCCAATGGAAACTCTCCTTTCCGTTGCAAAATGGTTTCCGTTTGAAGTAAACGGGTTCTGTTGCAAAGCTTTGGCAAAAATCGGCATAATGAATACGCCCTTTACTGCTGGTTCTTTCAGCAATTCATGGGGGGGAAAGAATCGGGTTTTGGGATAAACGCCGAAAATAGGTTTACACAGGATTAGGAGATCGTACACGTTATGTTCTGAGATAATAGCAATCCGTTAACATGAGCTTTATGAATTATGAAGCGTGTGTTTTTTTCTGATTACATAAATGCTTAAATTTACAAAAAGTTACTAGCTCATGAAAATGACCATAGAACAAACCGTATAAGATCTCCTAAACTCTCTCCTATCGTGCGACGTCATGTTTCCCCCTGCATGTAATCTTGCATTTCTCCACTATCCATTCGTGAATTGCCAGAAACCTAACATTAGATTTTTTTTATTTTATTTTTATTTCACCTTTATTTAACCAGGTAGGCTAGTTGAGAACAAGTTCTCATTTGCAACTGCGACCTGGCCAAGATAAAGCATAGCAGTGTGAACAGACAACAGAGTTACACATGGAGTAAACAATTAGCAAGTCAATAACACAGTAGAAAAAAATGGGCAGTCTATATACAATGTGTGCAAAAGGCATGAGGAGGTAGGCGAATAATACAATTTTGCAGCTTAACACTGGAGTGATAAATGATCAGATGGGCATGTACAGGTAGAGATATTGGTGTGCAAAAGAGCAGAAAAGTAAATAAATAAAAACAGTATAAAAACAGTATGGGAATGAGGTAGGTGAAAAAGGGTGAGCTATTTACCTATAGACTATGTACAGCTGCAGCGATCGGTTAGCTGCTCGGATAGCTGATGTTTGAAGTTGGTGAGGGAGATAAAAGTCTCCAACTTCAGCGATTTTGCAATTGCGTTCCAGTCACAGGCAGCAGAGTACTGGAACGAAAGGCGGCCAAATGAGGTGTTGGCTTTAGGGATGATCAGTGAGATACACCTGCTGGAGCGCGTGCTACGGATGGGTGTTGCCATCGTGACCAGTGAACTGAGATAAGGCGGAGCTTTACCTAGCATGGACTTGTAAATGACCTGGAGCCAGTGGGTCTGGCGACGAATATGTAGTGAGGGCCAGCCGACTAGAGCATACAAGTTGCAGTGGTGGGTGGTATAAGGTGCTTTAGTGACAAAACGGATGGCACTGTGATAGACTGCATCCAGTTTGCTGAGTAGAGTGTTGGAAGCCATTTTGTAGATGACATCGCCGAAGTCGAGGATCGGTAGGATAGTCAGTTTTACTAGGGTAAGCTTGGCAGCGTGAGTGAAGGAGGCTTTGTTGCGGAATAGAAAGCCGACTCTGGATTTGATTTTTGATTGGAGATGTTTGATGTGAGTCTGGAAGGAGAGTTTGCAGTCTAGCCAGACACCTAGGTACTTATAGATGTCCACATATTCAAGGTTGGAACCATCCAGGGTGGTGATGCTAGTCGGGCATGCGGGTGCAGGCAGCGATCGGTTGAAAAGCATGCATTTGGTTTTACTCGCGTTTAAGAGCAGTTGGAGGCCACGGAAGGAGTGCTGTATGGCATTGAAGCTCGTTTGGAGGTTTGATAGCACAGTGTCCAATGACGGGCCGAAAGTATATAGAATGGTGTCGTCTGCGTAGAGGTGGATCAGGGAATCGCCCGCAGCAAGAGCAACATCATTGATATATACAGAGAAAAGAGTCGGCCCGAGAATTGAACCCTGTGGCACCCCCATAGAGACTGCCAGAGGACCGGACAGCATGCCCTCTGATTTGACACACTGAACTCTGTCTGCAAAGTAATTGGTGAACCAGGCAAGGCAGTCATCCGAAAAACCGAGGCTGTTGAGTCTGCCGATAAGAATTTGGTGATTGACAGAGTCGAAAGCCTTGGCGAGGTCGATGAAGACGGCTGCACAGTACTGTCTTTTATCGATGGCGGTTATGATATCATTTAGTACCTTGAGTGTGGCTGAGGTGCACCCGTGACCGGCTCGGAAACCAGATTGCACAGCGGAGAAGGTACGGTGGGATTCGAGATGGTCAGTGACCTGTTTGTTGACTTGGCTTTCGAAGACCTTAGATAGGCAGGGCAGGATGGATATAGGTCTATAGCAGTTTGGGTCCAGGGTGTCTCCTCCTTTGAAGAGGGGGATGACTGCGGCAGCTTTCCAATCCTTGGGGATCTCAGACGATATGAAAGAGAGGTTGAACAGGCTGGTAATAGGGGTTGCGACAATGGCGGCAGATAGTTTCAGAAATAGCGGGTCCAGATTGTCAAGCCCAGCTGATTTGTACGGGTCCAGGTTTTGCAGCTCTTTCAGAACATCTGCTATCTGGATTTGGGTAAAGGAGAACCTGGAGAGGCTTGGGTGAGGAACTACGGGGGGGGCGGAGCTGTTGGCCGAGGTTGGAGTAGCCAGGCGGAAGGCATGGCCAGCCGTTGAGAAGTGCTTATTGAAGTTTTCGATAATCATGGATTTATCGGTGGAGACCGTGTTTCCTAGCCTCAGTGCAGTGGGCAGCTGGGAGGAGGTGCTCTTGTTCTCCATGGACTTCACAGTGTCCCAGAACTTTTTGGAGTTGGAGCTACAGGATGCAAACTTTTGCCTGAAGAAGCTGGCCTTAGCTTTCCTGACTGACTGCGTGTATTGGTTCCTGACTTCCCTGAACAGTTGCATATCACGGGGGCTATTCGATGCTATTGCAGTCCGCCACAGGATGTTTTTGTGCTGGTCGAGGGCAGTCAGGTCTGGAGTGAACCAAGGGCTGTATCTGTTCTTGGTTCTGCATTTTTTGAACGGAGCATGCTTATCCAAAATGGTGAGGAAGTTACTTTTAAAGAATGACCAGGCATCGTCAACTGACGGGATGAGGTCAATGTCCTTCCAGGATACACGGGCCAGGTCGATTAGAAAGGCCTGCTCACAGAAGTGTTTTAGGGAGCGTTTGACAGTGATGAGGGGTGGTCGTTTGACTGCGGCTCCGTGGCGGATACAGGCGATGAGGCAGTGATCGCTGAGATCCTGGTTGAAGACAGCGGAGGTATATTTGGAGGGCCAGTTGGTCAGGATGACGTCTATGAGGGTGCCCTTGTTTACAGAGTTAGGGTTGTACCTGGTGGGTTCCTTGATGATTTGCGTGAGATTGAGGGCATCTAGCTTAGATTGTAGGACTGCCGGGGTGTTAAGCATATCCCAGTTTAGGTCACCTAACAGGACAAACTCTGAAGCTAGATGGGGGCGATCAATTCACAAATGGTGTCCAGGGCACAGCTGGGAGCTGACGGGGGTCGGTAGCAGGCGGCAACAGTGAGAGACTTGTTTCTGGAGAGAGTAATTTTCAAAATTAGTAGTTCAAACTGTTTGGGTATGGACCTGGAAAGTATGACATTACTTTGCAGGCTATCTCTGCAGTAGACTGCGACTCCGCCCCCTTTGGCAGTTCTATCTTGACGGAAGATGTTATAGTTGGGTATGGAAATCTCTGAATTTTTGGTGGCCTTCCTGAGCCAGGATTCAGACACGGCAAGGACATCAGGGTTAGCAGAGTGTGCTAAAGCAGTGAGTAAAACAAACTTAGGGAGGAGGCTTCTGATGTTGACATGCATAAAACCAAGACTTTTTCGATCACAGAAGTCAACAAATGAGGGTACCTGGGGACATGCAGGGCCTGGGTTTACCTCCACATCACCCGCGGAACAGAGAAGGAGTAGTATGAGGGTGCGGCTAAAGGCTATCAAAACTGGTCGCCTAGAGCGTTGGGGGCAGAGGATAAGAGGAGCAGGTTTCTGGGCATGGTAGAATATATTCAGGGCATAATGCGCAGACAGGGGTATGGTGGGGTGCGGGTACAGCGGAGGTAAGCCCAGGCACTGGGTGATGATGAGAGAGGTTGTATCTCTGGACATGCTGGTTGTAATGGGTGAGGTCACCGCATGTGTGGGGGTGGGACAAAGGAGGTAACAGGGGTATGCAGAGTGGATCTAGGGGCTCCATTGTGAACTAAAACAATGATAACTAACCTGAACAACAGTATACAAGGCATATTGACATTTGGGAGAGACATACAGCGAGGCATACAGTAATCACAGGTGTTGAATTGGGAAAGCTAGCTAAAAAACAGTAGGCGAGGCTAATCAGCTAGCACAACAAACAGCAGGTAAAATGGCGTTGACTAGGCAACTGGGTCGACAGATAAAACAAACAAGCAGAATGGAGTACCGTGATTAATGGACAGTCCAACGTGCGTCAGCTATGTAGCCAAGAGATCAGTGTCCAGGGGGCAGCGGTGGATGGGCAGGGAAGCTGGGCTGGCGAGTGTTATCCAGGTTTAAAAAAAAAAAAACTAACAATGAGTGTGTCATAAAAATAAAATAAAAATTAAAGGTGATAGCGATTCCGTATCACAGTGGGTGAGGCAGGTTTCCGGAAGGTATAAACAAAATAAAAATCAAAGAGAGATAGAAAGTAAATGAGATACTGGGACATGGCCTGGATTCAGAGGCATGCTTTGTGTTCAAAACAAGATGAGTCGTTTTTGAATGAATTAGAACAGTATGGTTTCTTTCTAATATGCATTTTGAAGTTATAAATAACATAGACATTAGAACTCAAATAGGAAAACAGACAGTTCCCAACTCTGTACAACATAGCTATAGGGAGATTGCACGCTAGCGCCCTCTATTGAGTAACATTAGAATGACACCTGATGTGATTCAATTATATAGTTATTAAGTGTAACTTCTGTGTAGCACTTTGACATCGGCTGATGTAAAAAGGGCTTTATAAATACATTTGATTGATTAATTGAAACTTGCATGCTCTGGACCAAACCAGCTCGTGCGATGACTGTCGCTTGTTGCACCTAAGCTCTCTCGAGAGGTGTGTAACTTCCCTTAGAAGGTTTGGTGAGACAGAAGTTCACTTTCCTCCCGTGGGTGCCTGTACCTTGGTGGAGTCTGAGTTGCAGGATACGAGGGTGGATCTGGGTTCGTAATCGAATCACATGGATCTGTACTCCCAGCATGGCAATATAGTGCTGGCTGATATGTCGGTGTCCTTCACTGTTACATAGGACTCGTGTTCGGATGACGACGTGGTTTCTCTGGCTGGTTAACTTTTTTTTCTGAGACTGTGATGGAGGGTTTGGCTTTGGGGCAGCCACACATCCTTGATACGGATGTAGCAGCGGAATCCCGGGCTTCTAGCGCGTCTCTCATTGAGCTATGTCACCAAGCGGCTGCACGCTTGTCAGTGGAGTGGCCGTCCTCCCTGCATGGCGGAAGGCATTCAGGTTTGGTGGGGAATATCTGCTATTTTTTTCCAGACTTCGTCGATGAGCTTAAGATGACCTGGGCCCAGCCGCATTCAGCCAAGCTGATGTTGAATGGGTAGTCCCACGTTATGAATATGGAGGGGGTGGGGCTTGTCTTCGTGGATGGGAAGCTAGCTGGCTACTTAGCCCCTTTGGCAAACAAAAGGATGGCTAACCCCAACCCATTTTGCACTAGTTTTCTATCTGCTAGTGCCATTTTAGAATTGGTTAGTCTTGGCTATAACCCTAAACATCAGAATCATTAAGCACATGCCTTCTTACCAAACAGATGTTGTGTCCGTGCATCACCATGCAGTGTTCAATGTGGAATTGTTCATCCGTTTATACAATTCTAAAGAACAGGTAGAATAAACGAAATTGAATACTGTGTTCCACGATATAATAGAACAAATTGATATTCCGGTTTCAATAAATTAATCTTAAATGGCACTTGCTTTTTCATTGACTGAATATATGCACTCTATATGGGGAAATGTAGCAATTAGGATTTATCTTGCCTATAAATGCCTAATGTCATTGTTGCAATTTGTTGGCATATAGATAAATGCTTGCATTATTTTCCAGTCCTGGCCTTGTGTTCTAAAAATAAATATTTTCCCATTCAAGTACTAAAAAAAAAAAAAAATCCTGTGAGTACTCCAACAATGAAAATAAATGTAAGAATGCTCCCAGATATGCAAAATGTTCGGCAGGGCTGATGTAGCTCTTTACCAGGGATGCAAATATGCCGTTTTGATCTCGTTTTGATCCCGTTTTGATCTCGACCAGCCACGTGAACCATGTAGATCTGAAGGAAAGAAAATCATTGGTGGAGCCTCCGGACTGAGCACAGAAAGTTAAATGTATTGAACTAACTTATTAGAAAAGGAGTCCTTTGCACTCGTTTCTCAAGTCCTGAAAAGAATGCATCAGTAAATCATATTCCTGCAACTATCAGAAGAAGTAATGCCTCGTCTTGTGCGCGCACGCCTGTGTGTGGTTGTGTAGCCAGTTAGCATGCCTAAACAGTTATTTCTAAAGGCTTTTCCCAAAAACCTTACCAAAAGAAAAAAAAGTTGATTGCAAAGTAGACCTACCTGGCAGAATGAAATCATGATGATTTGTATCAGTCATGTGGGCATTTGTTTTGTAAACTCTCCCATCCTATGAAGCACCGCTACAGAAACACAAACACAACGCTCTCTTGCTGGTGCACAATTGAATTACAGGGCAACTCCAACTTATTTGTCACATGCGCAGAGTACAGGTGTAGACTTTACCACGAAATGCTTACTTATGAGTCAATTTCCCAACAATACAATTCAAAAGTAAGAAAATGAACAAATAAAAAAATAGTAACACAATGAGGCTATATACAAGGAATGCCGGTACCAAGTCAGTGTACTCAGTGTGATTGAGGTATATTTGACTAATTTCACGAAACTAGGCGTATTTCGAGTGTCACTAAAAATCTAAATGTGTTTTTTGGCAGAAATGCCTTCCGGAACATGTGAACTTTCATGTGCCTTACTATCAAACTTGTATGCCATCTGTAAATACAAATACAATTGTTAAATTACGAGCCTAGTTGGTTTAGCCACAGAAAAGGCCAGGAACCTTCCTGCTAGCCATGATTGGCTGAGATAATGAGTAGGCTGGACATGCCGAGAGATGAGTTCGGATTTGTCTGCCGTGTAGCATGCTTCTGTCTATTTGAGCTGGTCAGTATGTGTAGTAGGTAATCCTCTCTATCGTGGCTTAAAAAAAAGTTATCACGTATTAAAACTGCATAAGTGTTGCTCTCCACTTTCTGGAGGACCGAGTTTTGAAATCAGTGGAAATAGAGTATGATAGCTGTCTCCAGGTTACGTCTTCAAACTCAGGGCAACCATGGCATCTGGGGCAGAGGGAGAAGCATCCATTCATGTACGATAGTCTAACTAGTAGGGGTGGGTGGTATACCGGTATGAATGTGAATACTGGTATGACGTTGTGCCATGGTATGGATTTTGCCGTATCGTGCATATCATATTAAACTAATAAATGTATGAAATAAGATGTTTTTTTTTTTTTTCCCACAAATTTTCAGTTGAGTCATACAGCCTAGTGGGCTAGTTCAAATTGTTTCTTTCAATAAGAACATAGCCTTTTTTAGCAAAGAAAAACAATTAGAAGCATGGACGTTACACACAATCGGCCTGCCAATCAAAGTCAACAAACAAGCATGCACAAACTGCAGAGTAAGCAAATATTTAGTGAAGTAAACTCCTTTTGTTAGCAAAAGTGTAAGCAAGCAATGAGGATGACTGAAGAGAAGGAAAATAACGCTATTGAGGTTGATTTGCAGGACAACAAAGAATTGGTTTGAAGAAAGGGGGCTTCTGTTGTTTGGAACTGGTTTGGCTTTAAGATATCCGACCTCAACCAACAAACAGTACTGTGTAAGTTGTCAGTGCATTGTGCTAGGCAAAGGTGGAAACACCAGCAACCTTTTTCACAACCTGAAAACCCTGCATGTGCACGAATATGAGGAATCTACCAGAATGCGTGCAACAAACCCCCGGAGCAAGTCCCAAGACATCTTCAAGCCAGACCCACACTCCGCTATCACTCAAGGCATCATTTGTTAGTGGTATTCCCTTTGACAAGAAGAGCAAGAAGTGGAATGAGATAACGAGTGCAATTATGTATCACATAGCAAAAGACATGGAACCAATTCAAACTGTGGAGAAAGACGGTTTCACAAAGTTGATTCGAACTCCAGACCCAAGATACGAGATCCCAAGCCGTAAATACTTCAGCAAAACATGTCTGCCAGAACGCAATACAGAATGTCGGGACAGAGTTGCCAATTAAATCTGTAACGCTGCATTCTTCTCTACCACTGCCGAATTATGATTATGCCGGATCACAGAGCCATACATTAGCCTCACATTTCATTACAATGACGACAACCGGAAGCTGCAAAGCAAATGCCTCTTATTTCTCAGACCAACACATCAGAGAAATAATTGCAGCTGGGCTGAGGGAGGCACTTTCATCCTGGGGCTTGAAAGAGTCGCGTCAAGTATGTATGACTACCGACAGCGAATCGAACATGGTCACAGCATTGAAGCTGAACAAATGCACAAGACTAGGTTTTTTCGGACACAGGCTACACATTGCTATTGGTAAGTTTCAACGTCCAAAACACACAGAGCTAGGTAGAAAAATAACGTAACTTAAAAACAACAACTTAAAATGCAGAAAGCTATTGTGTTCCTTATCTCCTCTGTTTAAAGTTATAGCTGACTACACTGCCTGATCATTCTTATACTTTAAGCCGAATATATACAGCTATGTGTGCAATATCCAAACATTACATTGTTTTTATTTCTAATTGATACATTTGCCCGTGGTTTCAATATATGAATCTATCTTCTCTCTTTTAATAATAAATAGCCTACTCAATAAATGATCCCGTTTTCTAAAGCAATATAGCTCTCTTAATCACAACAGTTGAATGTACATCTATAGATGGATTCCATTTGTAATCATGTCCAGTATCCATGCTGTAAATTGATGTAATTACAGCAGATGCAATGTTATTTCTATTGAATAATTGTGATGCATATGTAATTATTTTTCACCTTTTTATTTTTCAGAGAAGAGTGTCCAAAACGAACCTCTGGTTTCCCAGTGTGCAAGAAAGTGGTCAGCACATTTTCCTATAGTTGGAAGCAGCAGAAGGCCCTGATAAGTGCACAGGATAAACTGAGTCTGCCCCTCCACAAGCTCATCACGGAATCCCCGACAAGGTGGGGTTCTCACCTGCAGATGATGGAAAGAGTCCTGGAGCAGGAAAAGGCCAACCTACAAGTCCTGGCAGCAGACAAAAAAACACGGCACCTTGCACCCTCCTGACAAGACATTGAGGTCTTTGAATCTATCACAGCAGCACTTAAGCCCCTCCAGGAGAGACATACGTGAGTGTGTCCTATCTGAAGCCTGTTCAATATGGAGGTTCTGAAATTAAATGATGGCGAAGCCAACCTGACCCGAGAGATTAAGATGAGGGTCCTCAATTACCTGAATGACAAATACACCAACCCTGAAACAGATGAGTTGCTCACCAATATCTACCTTTCTGGACTCAAGGTTCAAGACCACCTACATGACCACTGAGAAGCTGGTGAAGGTGAGAGCTGCCTCCGAGACAGAAGCCCCCCTCGTATGGGAACACAGCGGGAGACTTCTCTCTTGAAGAGGACTAGAGTAAGAGAGAGAAGGAAGATGCCACTGCTCCACAATCTGCAAAGAAGTCCAAGATGAGTCTTGGGAGCTTCTTTAAGAAAAGCAGTAGTGCACCTGCCTTAAGAACCCAGAGACAGGTCACGGAGCGATAGCTGGACAGCTACACTCTGATGATGGCAGCAGACAGTCAGGCTGATCCTTTGGAGTGCTGGCGAGTTCATGCTTCCCACAAGTGAGTTGTCTGGCAAAGAAATACTTATACATCCCTGCCACAAGTTTGCCCTTTGAGATGGCATTTAGCAGTGGGGGCAATGTGGTCACATGCCACAGGGCAACTTTGAAGCCAGAAACCGTCAATAGGCTGGTGTTCCTGGCATGGAACTTGTGAAGAGGGAGGCAGTGAATTGTTACATGTTGAACTGAGAAACATACAGATTGGTTATTTTTTGAAGAAGTTAGTTTGAAAAGGTTTACAACTTGAATTCATAATGACCAGTGTTATGCTGAAAAAAGACTGCACTTATTATATTTGGCAGGAAAAAGTAGAACAAAAAGAAAAAGGTTTTACTTAAAAACAACAAAAAATAAAGTTTAATTTTACTGTTATATAGCTTTGTTTATGTTTCATGTTGGCACAGGTTTACCACAGAAGTAAAAAAATAAAAAAGTGCAATGCCCCTTTTCTGTTTCTCTAAGGTTAAAAGCAATATTTTGTAATTTATTTACTTTGAAGGGCTCATAAAATGTCAAATAAATAACAGTATATAGTGATATTGTATCGTTATCTTCTGGACAGTGGAAAATATCGTGATATGAATTTTTGTTCATATGGCCCACCCCTACCAGCTAGCTATATTTTCAGATATTGCACGTTTATAATTTTGTCACTTTCATTTCAAGTTAAAGTGTGCCGTTAGCTAGCTAACGTTCCGTGTATGATCTGTGTAGTAATATTACTCGTATCAGAGCCATTTGGTTAGCTACCTGCAGATTCATGCAGGGTAGTAATGTCATGCGTTGGGATTATGGTTAATTGTTTAGCTAGCTAGCTACATATCTTAACAAAAGACTCCACAATGCGAGCAACCATTTCAATAATATGTTCATGATGTAGCTGATAAATTCGCTCTGGCTATCTACTCCGACTTCAGAGCACTCTCATCTGAGTGTGCCAGAGCACAGAATAACTGACGAATATACGAACGCTCAACAAACATTGAATATGTCCCTTGTCAGTAAACTTTGGTCAAAAAGCGTAATTCAATTGTTGCCAGCAGCACAGTTGCAGTCACCAACGCTCTGGATAACATAAAAACAGCTTAACCAGCTTTGCCAGGGTGAATAAAATGGTCAGAGTGAGCTGTTCTCGCATTCGCAATTTAGTGCTTGACTGCTGTTGTTAGGACAGAACGATCGGATCAACCCTACTCCTCTTCCAGAGTGTACAGTGTGTGCTCGGAGCGCTCCTTAAAGAGATGGGTGGGGCTAAAGTTTAAGAGGGTGTGAAGGATGCTGAATGGGTGTAAACAAAGAAGAGCACTCCAGTATGTGTACCAAAACATTCAAAGGCCATTTTCTCAAAAGTGAGGTTACAAGTTTATCAACTTTCAAAGCAGAATTACTTTCCCATTGTTCCTCAACTGTAGTGTATGGTATACCATTTTTTTCCATGTAAAAAAACACAATGGGGGTAGAAGCTGTTCAGGAGCATTTTGGTCCCAGACTTGGCGCTCCGGTACCGCTTGCCGTAGCAGAGAGAAGACACTTTGACTTGGGTGCCTTGCAGTCGGATGCTGAGCAGTTGCCATGCCAATACGGTAATGCTGCCAGTCAATATGTTCTCAATGTTGCAGCTGTATAACTTTTTGAGGATCTGAGGGCCCATGCCAAATCTTTTCAGCCTCCTGAGGGGGAAGAGACATTCTCGTGCCCTCTTCACTACTGTGAAGCTCTTGACAGTCTCCACTACAGCTGATGTGAATGGAGGTGTGCTCGCCCTCCTTTTCCTGTAGTACACGATCAGATCCTTTGTCTTGCTGACGTTGAGGTAGCGTTTGTTATCCTTGCACCACACAGCCTATAGGGAGGAGGTCAGAGACTTGGCAGTCTCATCATGATCAGGCCTACCACCATCATGTCGTCAGCAAACTTAATGATGGTGTTAGTGTCATGTGTGGCCACGCAGTTGTGGGTGAACAGGGAGTACAGAAGGGGGCTAAGCACGCACCCCTGAGGGGCCAAGGTGTCGGCAATTTTGCTTGTTAAGAGACCCGAGTGCTCCATTGGGAATGGATGCTCTCGTGCACCAGTGGCCTCAAACCCTCCTTTACGAGTTTCCTTCTGTGGACCTGATTCAGCCCACGCTGGAGGGTGTGTCGTGAGAGCTTGTCGTTGATCCTTGTGGCTCCCCGTTGGCCAAAACCACCTTGGTTCGCGGTGATTATTTGCCTTTTAGGCAGGGACCCATGGCAATTCCCGTTGCGCAGGGACCTGTTGTCCCAGGCTCACAGGCAGGTCTGGCACCCGCGACCAGAGATTTGGAACCTGTGGACTTGGCCCCTGAAAGGTCCAATCTGATGGCAAGCGGTTTACCTTGGAACGTTATTGCTACTATACAGTCCGCAAGGGAACCCTCCACGAGAGGCTTGTATGGATATAAGTGGCAGACGTTTGAGCTTTGGTGCCAAAATAAAGGAATTATTCCTTTTTCAGAGCCCTCTGGTTGAAATTTTAAATGTTCCTACAGGTGCTTTGCGAGCAGGGTGGCACCCCTACACTGGCAACACTTTAAGGGGCATTGCACTAATAATGGAGCTGACTAGGGAAACGTTCCCACTGTTCTGTTCTTAGTGCCAGTCTGCACGTTCAAACGAAAACAATGTAACTAATAATGGCATCTTTATGCATTCGTTAATAAAATAATGATAAAAATACTCTTTCAAAATGCTGATGTTTATTTAATTATGGATCTATAACGAATTACTATGGGAATAAATGTCACTGAATTACAGAAATATCCTCCATATGTACAGTGCCTTGCGAAAGTATTCGGCCCCCTTGAACTTTGCGACCTTTTGCCACATTTCAGGCTTCAAACATATAGATATAAAACTGTATTTTTTTGTGAAGAATCAACAACAAGTGGGACACAATCATGAAGTGGAACGACATTTATTGGATATTTCAAACTTTTTTAACAAATCAAAAACTGAAAAATTGGGCGTGCAAAATTATTCAGCCCCCTTAAGTTAATACTTTGTAGCTCCACCTTTTGCTGCGATTACAGCTGTAAGTCGCTTGGGGTATGTCTCTATCAGTTTTGCACATCGAGAGACTGACATTTTTTCCTATTCCTCCTTGCAAAACAGCTTGAGCTCAGTGAGGTTGGATGGAGAGCATTTGTGAACAGCAGTTTTCAGTTCTTTCCACAGATTCTCGATTTGATTCAGGTCTGGACTTTGACTTGGCCATTCTAACACCTGGATATGTTTATTTTTGAACCATTCCATTGTAGATTTTGCTTTATGTTTTGGATCATTGTCTTGTTGGAAGACAAATCTCCGTCCCAGTCTCAGGTCTTTTGCAGACCCCATCAGGTTTTCTTCCAGAATGGTCCTGTATTTGGCTCCATCCATCTTCCCATCAATTTTAACCATCTTCCCTGTCCCTGCTGAAGAAAAGCAGGCCCAAACCATGATGCTGCCACCACCATGTTTGACAGTGGGGATGGTGTGTTCAGGGTGATAAGCTGTGTTGCTTTTACGCCAAACATAACGTTTTGCATTGTTGCCAAAAAGTTCCATTTTGGTTTCATCTGACCAGAGCACCTTCTTCCACATGTTTGGTGTGTCTCCCAGGTGGCTTGTGGCAAACTTTAAACAACACCTTTTATGGATATCTTTAAGAAATGGCTTTCTTCTTGCCACTCTTCCATAAAGGCCAGATTTGTGCAATATACGACTGATTGAGCTGAAAGTTTAGAGGGACGGCCAGGTCTTGGTAGATTTGCAGTGGTCTGATACTCCTTCCATTTCAATATTATCGCTTGCACAGTGCTCCTTGGGATATTTAAAGCTTGGGAAATCTTTTTGTATCCAAATCCGGCTTTAAACTTCTTCACAACAGTATCTCGGACCTGCCTGGTGTGTTCCTTGTTCTTCATGATGCTCTCTGCGCTTATCACAGTGCAGGTGCATTTATACGGAGACTTGATTACACACAGGTGGATTGTATTTATCATCATTAGTCATTTAGGTCAACATTGGATCATTCAGAGATCCTCACTGAACTTCTGGAGAGAGTTTGCTGCACTGAAAGTAAAGGGGCTGAATAATTTTGCACGCCCAATTTTTCAGTTTTTGATTTGTTAAAAAAGTTTCAAATATCCAATAAATGTCGTTCCACTTCATGATTGTGTACCACTTGTTGTTGATTCTTCACAAAAAAATACAGTTTTATATCTTTTGGTTGAAGCCTGAAATGTGGCAAAAGGTCGCAAAGTTCAAGGGGGCCGAATACTTTCGCAAGGCACTGTAATTATTGGCAGAGAGTCACGTCATATTTTTCAATATACTGTAGGCCTACCGTAGGCAACATGAGTCTCACTAGTGTTGAGTAATGTGCTGTTAAAAGTGGTGTAGGTCTTATTTATTTAAAGAGCATATTGAAGTTAGAGACAGTAGGCTATTGCTTCAAATCCTATAACTATTTTAGCACCGTTTCGCACTGCTCTGAGACAAGCAGGGACTGGGCATTGATTTATCGAGACATTTTTATTTTCACTGAATCTCTGTTTGGGTATTGGTTAGACTAGAATTAGAAAATTAGGGGTAGAAATGTTATGCTTTTAGTGTAACCTTATTTAACTAGGCAAGTCAGTTAAAAAATTATTATTATTTACAAGGACAGCCTACTCCTTCCCCCCCATCAGGGAATTGAGCCCCGGTCTCCCGCACGACACAGGGATGCTTTAGTTAAATAGCCCAGTACTGTAGCCTACTCCCGATCGTCACGTTGTACAGGGCCATATTTTCCGTTCCATCCTAACGGTAACCCAGAGGGTTTTAATTTTTCTTGGAATAGAAACACCATAATATTAATTAATCAAATTAATTAAGAAACATTTCTCAAAATCGGTCCCATATACTATGTTATTACAAAAAAAGTTTTTCAATTCTCTAGTACAGCCACTATTTAAGGCTATCGAATGCTTTTCAGAGATGCCCTCTGGTGATCAAACTAGCACTAACTAACGTTAATGGTACCAGTGGTTCACATTTAAATAAAGTGCCATAAAATTCTGGGGCACCATGCAAGCTGCGCCGCAGTACGCTGCAATTTTTAAAGGATGAACCACTATAATGGTAATCTGGTGCGTAACAAGTGGGACCTAACTTTTTAGTTAAAATGTAATTTCAGGAATTATATGTGGAAAACATATGAGTGAACATTAGCTAGCCAGCAGCAGATGAAACCAGGGTTTGGAAGGGAAATCATTTTAGTTTTGAACAGAACAATCATTTTCCCCCATTCCGTTCCACTGTTCCGACCCAGCAAAATAAAGTTCTAAACCAGTTCAAAAGTAACTGTTTATATTGTTCCTTACTATTCCTTTTTAAATGTCTGAAATCAGTTTAGCTTGACATTAAATTACTTCATCAATGGATAGAGCAGCTTGTTATGGAGTGGGCAAGCTATGTACATGCATTGGACAGACAAGTGTAGTGTAGGTGGTGACATGCAATTGAAATTTTGCAGATGAGGCATCATCTGAATTAGGCCCACAGAATTATACCGGAGGAGGAGCGGCTTTTATGAAGGAACTTTGCATTTTTTGTGGGACTGGAAAAAAATGCCTAGAACGTAAAATAACGGTATTAACTGGTTCCCATGGTTTTAAAAGAGCGGTTCTGCCCTGGGACATTATTGATCACTTTCGTTCTCGTTTCTGGCTCTGTTCCTCAAATCAGTTTTCGGTCCTGTTCTCTGAACCAGTTACAACCCCTGGATGAAACAGAAAGTGAATTCTCTCCTCCCTCTCCCCGGTTTTAGTTTGCAGCTACCACTGTCTAGGTTTAGGATATTTAGTAGCCAATACCAGTGACAAACGTGTGTTATCGACATATGGCAGTACACCAAAAATAAATCTAGCTCACTTATTTTGCCGCCTAGAAAGAAATAGCCACAGATTAATTCAGTCATGGGGAAGAGGCTAGAGCAAGGTAACATTACCTGCTGCATCTTCAACAAGAAGCAACTGACCTACCTAGAGCTGACACCAATTAGTTGACTGTTCGGTCGATAGGCTGTTGGTCGACAAATATTTTTTTTTAGTCGAGCAGTAGCTAATATTATATCTATTTTTTAAATATTTTTTTATATTACAAGACACCGTACTTTTTTGCACCCGTCTGTGAACTAATCCATTGCAGAGGCCGAGAATAATCCACTGCGGAGGCCTCGGGATGGCACAGTCCAAGAAGAAGAGGGGGTGTGTGGCTAAGATGCTCAATGCACATCTCTCTCAAGAATGCCCGCTCTCCTGCCAATGTTGAGTCTGGGCGCACACCTGATTATGCATAGAAGTAGGACTATCGGCTTCATGGCCTGCGTGTAAATGTAGACATATAAATTTGCCCATTTGGGGAGCTGATGGTATTTTGATTGGCTTGACGCACCACCACTGTGGAGCTTCTTAAAGTAATGTTTTCACCTCAAACAGCAAGCGAACAAAAACTATTTTTTACATCCATTGAGAATGACAATAGTTTCTCAATGTATTTAAAAAATCTTTCCAGCTCTCTCCCTTTCAATAACCACTGTGTGAAAGGTAAAAATGTCATGCTCTGATCCAGTGGAAACGTCATAAAATAGGCCTACCTGATTACTTCTTATCCCTTGTGAATATAGCCTACAGCTGTGTCTGTCCCGAGCTCACCGGGGTGGGACTTTTTAAAAATAAGTTTGCTAGGCCTGACCCAAGTTAGTAGTTGATTCAAGTTTGTTGCAGGCAGGCCATATTTTCTACCTGCAGGCTTCAATGTTTTTATTTGTTGGCTTTATGTAAGCTATTTTTACGGACTTGGCAATGTCAACATAAGTTCATTTTTTATTAACCACATGACAATGATTGAGATACAAATGACATTATCACAAGTTAAATTAAACTGTTCCACGGAAATATGCATATGAAAACCATAACTGGCATGCAGATCGGAAGAAATGGCTAGATACATTGGAATTCCACATGAGATAGTTTGCCGACTCCTCAGTGTAGCCTATTACCGGCAACAGCAGGAGCATGGTCAGGTTAAGGGTTTTTTCTTCTGGTTATCTTGATCTCTGGCTCCTTCTTGAGTAATTTGTCTTATTTCATCATTCAGTGAGCTTAAAGCATCAAACAAGCTCAATGCACATACATTTCTTTTTACAGTTGACTGTTCAAAAGAACAGATGACTTTCGGTTGACCAACATTTTTTTTAGCCGGGGACAGCCCTACTGCGACCACATTGATCCTAAGATCCAAAAACAAAGTTTTCTATGGACCAATGTCCACATTCCAACACTCCACAAAAAGCATGGAACACGGAACCCAAACCGGCTGCGCGTGTGCGCCATCGTGCATACATTTATTTTGTTCCCCCACACCAAATGCAATCATGACACGCAGGTTATAATATCAAAGCAAACTGAACCAATTATATTAATTCGGGGACAGGTCGAAAGCATTAAACATTTATGGAAATTTAGCTAGTTAGCTTGCACAATAATTGAATAACAGATTTCAACATTTATTTTGCAACGCTCACGAACGCGACGCGAGTGGTGTAGTAAGCCTGTTAGGGGCTTCTGCGAAATCCATGTCCAAAGTGTTGCAGTTCAGTTTAGCCCGCACTCGGCAAGCCGTATAAAAAACTCCCCCAGAATTAACGCATCGCACAGCCCACACAAATGCCTTGAAAACATCTCTTTCCCAAGGGCTTGTACTATCTATGACAGCATTGGCAGTTAGCTACCAACAGCTGGCAGACATGTTTACATTTGGTTAGTTTTATAAGTGCTTTGAGATCGAAGAAGTGAGCTAAATGTGGTTGCTCTATAGCTAGCTAACATTAGCATAGAGGTAGCAAGCAAGCCAGTTCTTTCACTTACCCAATTCATTTCCATGCCATTGATAATTGCTTGCGGTCTCTGCTGGTGCTGCTGTGGGTTTTTAGATGCTTTAGAAGCCACATTAATGGTAGTGACAGCATCCACTTTGAGAAGCAACTTCTTGATAGCTGTGGAAGTTCTTGGATTAAATGTGCCCCACCGAAGTGAGAGCATACTATTATAACAATTGATTTAAGAGTTTGTAATATGAGAATGTTTTCTTGAGGTGCTGTAAGTTACTATTATATGAGTTTCTGGCATTGAGAAAAAGTGTAACACCTGTCTTTTAAAATCTGTGCCCCATCACAGGCCAGTTTGTTGGAGATCTCCATGCCTTATACCTTGACGACACCGCTCGCGTCGCATTTGCGAGCGTTGCAAAATACATTTAGTAATCTATGTTATTAAATTATTGAACCCACACTGCTTGCGCGTGTCAACGAGCGTGTGCGTTACCAAGGGCTATCTCCTCATTGTTTTATAGAAGCAGGTACCCTCGTGCCATCTCTTCCTTGGTTATACCCACGTGGGTGATTGAAAGACTAACCGTGTTGCCGGTCGTCATGGCAGTGGTGGGCCATCAGGGCCAGCAAGGCCTTCTCTGCTGGCCTAAACATCATCAGAATATAATTAAAAAATATATATATTTTCCCACAAATATGTATTAAATTATTCCCCAGAGTAAGAGTTACACTCTTCATTTCATAGCGTTCCTCTTGGTTGCACTGCTTCCAGCCCCAGGTTGAGATTTGGAGGGCTGGTTTTTATGTTAGATCTTTTATCCAATCATATTCAGCCATCATGTGTTGCCAGGGGTCTAAAATCTGCCCTCAGGCCTTCAGAATCAACAGTGCGGGCGCTTGTAGCTTAAAGTGAATGGAAATGAAAGTTTAGTGTCAACCAATCAGCGTTAGAGTTGGCTATTGTACGCAGGAGCCAGCTAGCAGGCGTAGTGCATGCACGCCTTTTGATTGGATTACCAATATTGAGAGTCAGGTCCTATATGGGCAGGTCTCAGAACTAAGAAACTGAAATTGATCAACTAATTAATTTGCGTACTACTAAGCTGTTTTTTCAACCCACAATGGCGGAAGGCGAAGATATCGATTTGGTCGAGGATATAATTATAACGCCATTCTCAAGACAAACTTTTCAAGAAAAGTTAGACATTGTCAGGAGAGGTAGACGCCGACGCTACAAAGCCTGTCACAGGCGGGAAAGGGGTTCGTTCACCACTTTCAACTATGGGCGCTATCAATGACTCACAGGCTCCGAGAAGCACAGCAAACTGTACTGCTGGGAATGCCTATTATTGGCAAGTGATCGATTTGGTGTTTGGAGCCACACTGGCTTTGCAAACCTGAGTTGTCTAACCAAGGCAGCAACGAGACACCAAAGTACGGCTGGGCACTTACAAGCAATGGTGCTTTTGAAAACACCCGAGTGGATCTACAGCTCCACGAACAAGCGCGCAGGGCAACGAAGCTGCACAATGAAAAGTTATTGTACTCTTCCCCTGCAATTCTCTGAATATAAATGTCAATTTCAAGGTGACGCAACGCCTGGTTATACTGCATTTCTGTCTAAATGTATAGTGTCTAGAGCCATGGCATCATAATGATGGTAATAAGAGGTGGATTAATTCGGGTGGGACTGTGTAGGACTTCACTGAAGGCCCAGGCCCCAGAACCACGGCACGCTACTGCGTCATGGTAATACTATGAAAGTTTAGATGCCAATCACCATATAAGGAGATGGGAGAGGCAGGACTTGCAATGCGATCTGCTTCAGAAATAGAAATAACTTATATTTTAGCCCATGGCAACGCAGATGCTCGTTGACACGCGCGAGCAGTGTGGGTGCAATAATTGAATAACATGGATTACAAAATGTATTTCGCAACGCACGCGATGCGAGCGGTGTAGTCAGGGTATTATGCTGCATTTCGATGAGGGATGCAAAAAAACATACAATTCGGCATAGTGAAGCAAGAAAGATGGTGATGGCAAAAGCACGCCAGCACAACGGTATGTATTGCTATGGTGATTTCAGTAAACAAACAGTCCAAATCGACATCCGGTAGAAAACTATGCTACAGCAGAAGGCAAAAGTTTAAATATTTGACCTCTGGTGACTGCATTCACATTGAACACAATGACGTCCACCTCGTACCATCCAAAACACAGCATAACTGGGCCGTACAGTGCCACCATTTTACTACACGGTTTATATGGTCAAATTTTTTCAAATGTCATTCCAGGCCTGGAAAAGTTTTGGAATATTATAAAACGTGAAAAGTTTTGGAAAAGTCATGGAATTTCATTTCATAATTAATGTTAATGTAATTTATTTAGGCAAAGTTTTAAAATATTTTATCAATCAAATAAGTCAACATATCAGCCAGGATTGTCTGTGTTTGTGTGCATCAGCTGCATGTTTGCTAGGTGAGTGGACCATTGCTCAAGGAGAGAGACACAGCAGCAGGTAGGCATGGCCTATAAAATATGATGGAGAACAGATGAACTAGGTAGACAATTAAAATCATATCTTGTACCCTCTAGTTAACTGTTCAGCTATTATTAGCATGTATTCATGTTTTCGTTATGTCCCAAAAAACCTATCACTGACACTTTTGAATAAGGCCGTACAAAGTTGATGTACTTTTTTTTAACCATTCATATGATTCATTTAAACTATTATTTTCGCAGAAACAAACTATTCACTTTGCCATTGTATTAGTTGGTATTCGTTCAATCACGTTCATTTTTAGGATAAATATTAAATGTAGCCTTTCTTTTGGATTAAGTGGCTTCAAAACTTGTTTTGTAGATGCTTCCACTTTATTTTTTGCCATCCAATCAATGTAGGGGATATTGCAACTCAATAAATGCTATTCAGCCTGCAAAGTAAACGCTTTTTAAGGTAGCTAAGATAAATATGACTAAACCAAAAAATGTAAATTTCATGAAGAAAATGTTTGGCCTTGCTTGAGCTGAATAAAAATATTTGTAGCCCATCATAGCCATTTGATCTTTGATATATTGAATGAGCAAATTATTTCAAAAGGCACATAACATCAAATTTTATTGGTCACATACACGTGTTTAGCAGATGTTATTGCGGGTGTTGCAAAATGCTTGAGTTTCTAGCTCCAACAGTGCAGTAGTATCAACAATTTTCCCAACAATACACACAAATCTAAGTAAAGGAATGGAATTAAGAATATATAGACGAGTAATGTCAGAGCGGCATAGACTAAGATACAGTAGAATAGGATTGAATACAGTATATACTAGATGAGTAAAGCAAAAATATTAAAATATTATTAAAGTGACTAGTGTTCCATTATTAAAGTGGCCAGTGATTTCAAGTCTATGTACACTTCCGGTCCAAAGCTTTAGAACGATCTTAAAGAAAAAGAAACGCACACCTATTTAGGCGAGGTGCTGGCTAGCGGAGTAGAAAACTTGAAAATAAAAGAGAGCTGCACACTCTAGGAGCTCAGATGCAAAAATGTAATTACCAACGTTTCGACAGCCAAGCTGTCTGATTTATACCCTGTTGAAGACAGCTTGGCTGTCGAAACGTTGGTAATTACATTTTTGCATCTGAGCTCCTAGAGTGTGCGGCTCTCTTTTATTTTATTTCCAAAGCTTTAGAACACCTACTTGTTCAAGAGTTTTAATTCATTTGGACTACTTTCGACATTGTAGAATAATAGTGAAGACATCACAACTAGGAAATAACACATATGGAATCATGTAGTAACCAACAAAGTGTTAAACAAATCAAAATATATTTTATATTTGAGATTCTTCAAAGTAGCCACCCTTTGCCTTGATTACAGCTTTGCACAATCTTGGCATTCTTTCAACCAGCTTCAGCTGGAATGCTTTTCCAACTGTTTTGAAGGAGTTCCCACATATGCTGAGCACTTGTTGGCAGCTTTTCCTTCACTCTGCGGTCCGAGTTATCCCAAACCATCTCAATTTGATTGAGGTCGGGTGATTGTGGAAGGTGTTTAGCTGAACTCGAATAGCCGAACCGAACTCTTGTACTTGCATACGTGGCTGGTTTTCCTTTGTAATCCGTGATTGTCTGTAGACCATGCCCACATACGTCTCGGGTCTGAGCCGTTGAATTGTGACTCCACTTTGTCTCTATACTGACATTTTGCCTGTTTGATTGCCTTACGGAGGGAATAACTACAGTGTTTGTATTCGGCCCTATTACCAGTCACCTTGCCATGGTTAAATACTGTAGTTTGCGCTTTCTGTTTTTCAACAATCCACTGTTTCTGGTTGACTCGTTTATTCCACCTTCCCGCTTTAGAGTGACGCCTAATTACTTGGTACGCTCACATTGGTGGAGGATGCGGGCATTAGGTGGACGAGTGACACAAGGATAAGTGAGTAAATTAATATTCTTCCAGAAGACCCGGAGGAACCATTCAAGAACGATGGATAACGCCCCTACTACAACAATTGATCACGGCACAGCAGACAACCATAGAACTCCTGCAACAACAGCTGAGTCGACGAGAAGAACCTACAGTTAGGCCAAGAGCGGCTGCTCACGCCATCTTACCTCGTCTCTCCAAGGAGGATGATATTGAGGCCTTTCTCATGACCTTCGAAAGGACGGCCACCTTGGAAGAGTGGCCGCCCACAGAATGGGCTAGCGCATTAGCTCCTCTTTTGACCGGGGTGGCTCAGGAAGCCTATTTTGACCTGGATTCGCGGCGGCGGACTATGGGCGACTAAAAACCGAGATCCTGTCCCGGTACCAGCTGACTGCCAGAGATAGGGCTGTAAGTTCCATCAATGGACCTATACAGCTGATCAACCCGTCCGTGCCCAGATCTTCGCCTTAATACGACTGACTAAACAGTGGCTGGAACCTGGAAAGGGAGTAGGACATGTGATAGAGACTCTCGTAGTGGACAAGATATTGAGAGAATTACCCAGTGACTTAAAAAGGGTTGTGGGGCAAGCCAACCCGTTGTCAGCCGACGACATAGCCCAGGCGGTGGAAACATATCGGTCTACAGGGAGTTGTTAAAAGTGACAAGGAGGAACGGAAGGAGTCTTCCAATCCCCACCACGACTCACCCCGGCGCGCCCACCACCGAAATGTCCAAGCCCCTCCAGGAGGTGGGAGAAGTCAGCCACCACACAGCCGGGTCGGTGTTATAAGTGTCAGTCTCCCAACCATTATGCCCCACAATGTCCTAGCAAGGATGAGCCCATGGTCACGGAGTCGTCACTGCCTACCCCCCACACATCCCGTTTTGAGGGGGCAGGATCAACATTGTTGGTTAGCAGAGATAGCCCCAGCCTCAGAGATTCCGGTGCGAGTTGAAGGACAAGATGTGGTAGCTATTCTCGACTCGGGAAGTATGGTTACGTTAGTAGAGGAGCGGATGGTGACCTCCGCCACACTGCTACCAGACAAAGTAGCCGTATCCTGTATCCATGGAGACACCCACTATTACCCCACTGTGAATCTGCCTATTCTCACTCCAAAAGGAAGGTGTACAGTCAGGGCAGGGAAAGTGCCCCAGCTGAAGGTGCCATTATTGATCGGGAGAGACTGTCCCCTATATAAGGAGCTTCGGCAGATGACGTTATGCACGGGAAGAAGGGGGACAGGAAAGAAGAGAATCTCCAAGCCCGAGGTAGTAGTACTAGCGCGTCCTCGTCCCTACAGCAGAGGAAGAAATAGCGAACCAACGTTTACGACAGATATTCCAGGAAACCACCGATGAAGACACCTGTGAAGGGTTATACACAACGCAGGAAGGAAGGAGCAACCAGGCACTAAGGGATATATTTGAAGCTCCATCCGAGGAGGGAACCTGGAAGGGATTCTCCTCGGTCTCCCTGATGGGGATGTGGAACAACCTCCACATCCCTCTACTGAGGTTGACCTGCCCCAGGAATTAAAGGGACAGTTCGGCACCTCGCAGCATAGAGACCCAGACCTAAGGGAGGCCATGAGGAAGGTGAAGGTGATCGACGGAAGGAACGTCAACGGATCAGGTGAGCCCTCTTCCTTACTATGCAATCAGGCGGGGTCTCTTATACTGGGTCGTACGACGAAGGGGGGAAAACCAGGAATTACTAATGGTGCCTAGACCATACAGGGATACAGTTCTACAGTTAGCCCATTCCCACGTCCTAGGAGGACACCTGGCACGAGACAAGACGATTGACAGAATCATGCAGAGATTCTATTGGCCCCGTGTCACCCCGAGATGTGGCCAGGTATTGTAAGACGTGTGATCAATGTCAACGTACAGCCCACGGCCACACCTACGTAACCCTTTGATTCCTCTCCCCATCATAGAGACTCCCTTTGAACGCATAGCTATGGACCTCGTAGGACCCCTCCCAAAATCCGCCAGAGGACACGAGTACATCCTAGTGGTTATAGATTATGCTACCAAGTTCCCGGAGGCCATAGCCCTACGTAACATGTCGTCAAAGGGAATTGCCCAAGGAGTTATTCCTGATGTTCTCTCGTGTGGGCCTTCCTAAGACTATCTTAACCGATCAAGGAACCCGTTCATGTCCCGGTTGATGAAGGACTTGTGTCGGTTATATCAGGTTCAACAGATACGCACAAGCATATTCCACCCTCAAACAGATGGGTTGTGTGAGCGCTGAACAAAACAATTAAAAGCATGTTGAGAAGAGTGGTGTCCCGAGACGGGAAAACTGGGACATGCTTCTCCCACACTTAATGTTTGCCCTGCGAGAAGTACCCCAGGCATCCACTGGATTCTCTCCGTTTGAATTGCTCTATGGCAGACCCTGTCGAGGAATCCTCGACTTAGCCAAGGAGACCTGGGAGACCCAACCATGCCCCTTTCGATCTACAATAGAACACGTTACCCTGATGAGAGACCGCCTGTCAGCAGTGTGGCCCATAGTCAAGGAGCATATGGAGAAGGCCCAAAGGACCCAAGGCCGGGCCTATGATAAATCTGCGACCCCCGTGAGTTCACCGTGGGAGAGAAAGTGATGGTGCTTGTGCCCACGGTCGAACATCGCTTGCTGGCGCAGTGGAGGGGGCCCTACGAGGTAATGAAAAGGGTCTCACCGGTCAATTACCTCATCAAGCAACCTGACAGGAGGAAGAAGGTCCAACTCTATCACATAAACCTGCTGAAGACGTACCATGGACGAGAGAGGAGGAGGTGGCTTTGATGGCCCTGGAGGGCAAAGAAAAAAGAGTCTCTACCACAGGTGCGCCGTGGGCCAAACTCTCCTACCGGAGCAGTCAAGACAGCTAGACAAGCTGATTATGAACTTTGGTCGAATATTCTCTCCATTCCCAGGACAAACAGATGTCCTGTTCCACCATATCCACACTGAACCCGGCAAGAAAGTGCATATCCGCCCTTACAGGATTCCTGAGGCTCGCCGAGTCATCGCTAAGAAAGAGGTGAGGGAGATGTTGAGGATGGGGCGTGATCGAGCCCTCGACGAGCGAGTGGTCCAGTCCCATAGTCCTGGTCCCCAAAGCCGATGGTAGTATGAGACTCTGCAACGACTTTAGGGGCGTGAATGCCATCTCTACATTCGATGCGTACCCCATGCCCCGTGTGGATGAACTCTTGGAGCGCTTAGGAAAGGCCAAGTTCATCACTACCCTGGATTTGACGAAGGGATATTGGCAAGTGCCGGTGGCTCCCGGAGGATCGCCCAAAGACTGCCTTCGCCACCCCAGAGGGGCTTTTCCAGTATGTGAGGATGCCCTTCGGACTGCACGGAGCTGCTGCAACCTTCCAACGCCTCATGGATGCCATTCTACGGCCCCATCAAGAGTATGCAGCGGCGTACATACGATGTGGTCATCCACAGCGAGGACTGGGATAGTCACCTCCTGCGATTACGTGCGGTGCTCGTGAGTTTGGAAGCCACAGGGTTGACAGCCAATCCAAATAAATGCTGCCTGGGCCTGTCCAGCGGAATACCTGGGGTATACCGTGGGGAATGGGAAAATACGCCCGCAGGCAGAGAAGACCAGGGCAATTCGTGACTGGCCTCGACCCCGGACCAAGCGAGACGTTCGGGCCTTCTTAGGGATAACAGGATATTATCGCCGTTTTATCCCGGGATATGCAACCATTGCCAACCCCTCACAAACCTCATCAGGAAAAACCTGCCAAACCAGGTAGAGTGGAAAGACGAGACGGAAGAGGCCTTTCAATTGTTAAAAGATGGCCTGTGTTCCGATCCCGTTCTACAGGCTCCGGACTTCTCACAAGAGTTCATTGTGCAGGTCGACGCCCTCGGATACAGGGCTCGGGGCCGTACTAGCTCAGGGTGAAGGTGAAGCAGAGAAGCCGATTCTCTTCATTAGTAGGAAACTCAGCGATCGGGAACAGAGGTATGCGACCGTAGAGAAAGAGGCCTTAGCCATCAAGTGGGCCCTCGATTATCTCCGGTACTACCTACTGGGTCGGAGGTTTGCATTAGTTACTGACCATGCGCCCCTCACGTGGATGGCTGGTAAGAGAAACAATAACAACAGAATAGCCAGATGGTTTTTGTCTTTACAACCGTTCTCTTTCCATGTCATCCACAGGGCCGGATCGAGGAACGGGAATGCAGACGCGCTGTCCCGACGCGACCAAGACGGTGCGTCCTGGCGTTCCCGACCCTCCGGTTCGGGTCCTGGGGGAAGGTATGTGGAAGGACCACTAGAGGGCAGGCTGGGCTCATGGATAGTAGCCCAACAAAGCATGGGAGACAAGGTAACCAGAGTCAATTAAGCACAGCTGACGGTAACTAATGAGATACTCTCCTTCCCCTATAAAAGAGAGAATGGAACCAGCAGAGAGGGGGAAAACTATCTCTGGAAGATGGCCACCGAGAGAGAGAGAAGCTGTGCTGAATGAACCACGAAGATGGTGACAAACCCGTGATTTATGTTTGTTGTAGTTTAAAGATTATCCTATTGTGTTCTTGTTTCATCTGGAGAAGAAGATGTGTGTTTTTCCTTGAGGATTTTTCATTGATTATGTTAGAATGTTTTTGTTGACAAAATACTCCTCAATAGAGAACCGTGTTCAATCAGAAAACCTACTCCTGACTCGTTTATTCCACCTTCCCGCTTTAGAGTGACGCCTAATTACTTGGTACGCT
>NC_068453.1:5154834-5170319 GCF_023373465.1 Oncorhynchus keta
AGAGTTTTTTATTTCCAAAGCTGTCAATTACATGCATAGTCGAGCATCTTTTCGTGACAAAATATCTTGTTTAAAACGGGAACGTTTTTTATCCAAAAATTAAGAGCGCCCCCTTATCTCGAAGAAGTTTAGTCGCTCTGGATAAGAATGTCTGCTAAATGACTTAAATGTAAATGTAAGTTAAATTGCTGATTTTCCCCATATTCCATCCAGTTCGCTTTATTTTTATAATATATTACACTTGATCGTTCTTGAATAAGTTTTTCCAGTTCTTTTTGGTTTTCCTCTAACTTATTCTGTACCTCTATGGGACAGTTTTATTGCTATCTATCTGTACTGTTAGTCCCTCTATTTCCATTGTTGATATATGACTCACCATCTGGATTCGGTCTTATGTAGCAAAATTTGAATTTTTTTTTTTACATTATATAAAAGTAGAGACTCGCTGCATTTGAGGAACAATGGGAAAGCAATTCTGCTTCGAAAGTTGTTCAACTTGTAAACTCACTTTTGAGAATCTCCTTTCAATGTTTTGCTATCTAGTGAAGAGCACTTCTTTGTCTACGCCCATTCAGCATCGTTCACACCCTCGCCCTAAGCTTTGGCCCCACCCATCTCGTTTCGCTCTCGAAGCGCACATTTGACGCTCTGGCCGACGATTTGTTTACCTCTGGATAACATGAAAACAGCCTAACCAACTCTGCTGGCAGCAATTTCATTACTCTTTTTTTTTTACCGATGTTTACTGACACTGGCCATATTCAACGGGTGTTGTATACACATCACGTAACGTTAGCTAACGATCCAACCAGCCAACATTAGCTAGTTAAACTGTAAACAGTGCCAACAATGCCACAGTGCTGGGAGCTAACAAACCATATTCAATGTTAGCTAGCTAACGGTACATTTTAGCTTGAAATTAAAGCACTTCCTGTCAAAATTAGAAAATGTGTCATATCTAAAAAGCTATCTTACCTGTAAACATCATCGTGCATGGACACGTCTCGATGTCAGGAATGCCGTTGCCCTGAGTTTGAAGATGTAATCCGGAGAAAGGTGTTTCCTCCATCTCTTTAGCTATCATACTCTGATTCCACTGATTTCAAAACTTGATCCTCCAGAAAGTGGAGAGCCACACATATGCAGCTCCACTACACAATAAAAAAACATTTAAAGACTCGTTTGACAGGATTACCAACACAGACTGATTCTATGGCAAACCAATCCAAAGTCCTCTCTCGGCATGTCCAGCCCACTCATTATCTCAGCCAATCATGGCTAGTGGGAAGGTTGCTGACTTTTTCTGTGGCTTAACCAACAAGGCTCGTAATTTAACCTCTAATGAATCCCCATCCCGCATGATGGAGCGTAATCATCGACTGACACTAATTAGCATAACGCAACGAACATAAATATTCCTAGAAAATATTCCTATTCATGAAAATCACAAGTGAAATATATTGAGACACAGCTTAGCCTTTTGTTAATCACCCTGTCATCTCAGATTTTCAAAATATGCTTTACAGCCAAAGCTAGACAAGCATTTGTGTACATTTATTGATAGCCTAGCATAGCATTTTGTCCAGCTAGCAGCAGGTAACTTGGTCACGGAAATCAGAAAGGCAATCAAATTAAATAGTTTACCTTTGATGAGCTTCGGATGTTTTCACTCACAAGACTCCCAGTTAGATAGCCAATGTTGCTTTTTTCCAAAAATATTATTTTTGTAGGCGAAATAGCTCCGTTTGTTCTTCACGTTTGGCTGAGAAATTGCCCGGAAATTGCAATCACGAAAACAGCTAAAAAATATTCCAAATTAGCTCCATAATATCGACAGAAACATGGCAAAGGTTGTTTATAATCAATCCTCAAGGTGTTTTTCAAATATCTATTCGATAATATATCCACCGGGACAATTGGTTTTTCAGTAGGACCGATTGGAATAATGGCTACCTCTGTATTTTACGCGAGAATTACTCTGGGAGCCATCAGGTGACCAGTTGCGCAATGTAGCCGCTTACGGGTATTCTTCAACATAAATGCGTAAAACTACGTAACAATGCTGTAGACACCTTGAGGAATACAGAGAAAAAGTAATCTGGTTGATAGCCCATTCACTGCTCAATAGGGACGCATTGGAACGCAGCGCTTTCAAAACGTGAGGCACTTCCGGATTGGATTTTTCTCAGGCTTTCGCCTGCAATATCAGTTCTGTTATACTCACAGACAATATTTTTACATCCTAAGCTGTCAATTATATGCATATTCTAGCATCTTGTCCTGTCAAAATATCCCGAAAGCTCACATGTTCAAGAAGGCATTTCTGCCCAAAAAATGCATTTTGATAAGAAAAAGATGTTTTACGTAAAACGACTTTCCTGTGAAGTTGTGACTTGTGACATACATCTAGTTTCCTGAATTGGGTCACATATGAACTCTTTTGACCTAAATCGCTTTTGTTTTAAAGATGAGTATGAGATGAGCATGAGTGTTTTGTTGGCGAATGTGCAATCTCGATTAGCTCTGCTAGAGACTATCCTATCAACAGGACCTGAAAAACTGTAAGGTCCTATGTTTCTCGGAGTTGCTGGTATTTCTATGCATCCTCAAGACCAGATAGCAGACTTGGGTAAGGGGAGAGGGGGAGGGGTGTGTCTCATGGTTAACAACAGCTGGTGCGTGATGTCCAATGTTAAGTCTTGAGTTTTTGCTTGCATGAGTTAGAATACCTCATGATAAGCTGCAGACCATACTATCTACCAAGAGTTTTCATCTGTATTTTTCATAGCTGTCTATTTGCCACCACAAACCGATGCAGGCACTAAGACCACACTAGACAAGCTGTATAGGGCCGTAAGCAAACAAGAAAATGCACAGAGATTACATTTCTCATGGCCGGTCATTTTAATGCAGGACAACTGAAATCCGTTTTACCTCATATTTACCAGCATGTCACCTGTGCAGCTAGAGGCGACAAACTCTAGATCACAGAAATGCATACAAGACTCTCCCTCGCCCTCCCTTTGGCAAATCAGACCATAGCTCGATCCTCCTGATTCCTGCTTACAAGCAAAACACTCAAACAGGAGGTAATGTGTTGTTTGCCTCGAAGCGAGCGTAGTTCAATACGGAAGTGGTCTGACAAATCAGATGTTAAATTACAGGACTCTTTCACTATAGCACAGACTGGAATATGTTCTGAGATTTACAACATCAGTCACCAGCTTCATAAATAAGTGCATCGACATCGTCATCCCCATTGTGAGTGTCCGTACATAACCCAACCAAAAGCCATGCATTACAGCGAACATTAGCACTAAGCTAAAGGCTAGAGCTTCCAATTTCAAGGAGCGAGACATTAATCAAGACGCTTATCAGAAATCCCACAACGACCACCGGCGAGCCATAAAACAGGCAAGGCGCTATTACAGGACCAAGATCGAATCCTACTACGCTGACTCTGATGCTCATTGGATTGTGGCCATGAAATGCTTTGAAAGGCCGGTCATGGCTCACATCAACACCATCATCCCAGACACCCTGGACCCACTCCAATTTGTGCACTGCCCCAACAGTGATGAGGGGTGGTAGTTTGACCGTGGACCCATAGCGGATGCAGGCAATGAGGCAGTGATCTCTGAGATCCTGACTGAAAACAGCAGATCCACAGATCTCTATTGCACTCCACATTGCCCTTACCCACCTGGACAAAAGGGAATACCTACGTAAGAATGCTGTTCTTTGACTACATCTCAGCATTCAACACCATGGACCCTTCCAAGCTCATCATCAAGCTCTGAACACCTTCCTGTGCAACTGAATCCTGGACTTCCTGACGGGCCACACTCAGGCAGTGCAGGTAGGAAACAACAGATCCGCCACATTGACCAACACGGGGTCCCTCAGGGGTGGGTGCTTAGTCCTCTCCTGTTCTCCCAGGGCTGCACAACTCCAACACCATCATCAAGTTTACTGATGCCACGACGGTGGTAAGACTGATAACCGATGAGGCATTCTATAGGGAGAAAGTCAGAGAGCTGGCAGTGTGGTGCCAGGACAACCTCTCCCTCAACATCAGCAAGACAACGGAGCTGATCGTGGACTCCAGAAAATGAATGACGGTGCGAGCACGCCCCCATCCACATCGAAGGGGCTGTAGTGAAGGGAGTCGAGAGCTTCAAGTTCCTCTGTGTCCACATCACTGAGGAATTAACATGGTACACATACACCCCACTCAGTTGTGAAGAGTGCACGTCAGCACCTCTTTTCCCTCAGGAAACTAAAAAGATTTGGCATTGGTCCTGAGATCTTCAAAAGGTTCTACAGCAGCAACATTGAGAGAATCCTGACTGGTTGCTTCACTGCCTGGTACGGCAATTGTTTGGCTTCCGACCGCAAGGCACTACAGAGGGTACATCACTGGGGCTAAGCTGCCTGCCATCCAGGACCTCTACACCAGGCGGTGTCAGAGGAAGGCCCTAAAATTTATCAAAGACTCCAGCCACCCCAGTCATAGACTGTTCTCTCTACTACCGCATGGCAAGCGGTACCGGAGTGCCAAGTCTAGGACACAAAGGCTTCTCAACAGTTTTTACCCTCAAGCCATAAGACTCCTGAACAGGTAATCAAATGGCTACCCGGACTATTTGCATTGTGTTCCCCTCCAACCCCTCTTTTATGCTGCTGCTACTCTCTGTTTATCATATATGCATAGTCACTTTAACTATACATTCATGTACATACTACCTCAATTGGCCCGACCAACCAGTGCTCCCGCACATTGGCTTACCTCAATCAGTCTGACTAACTGGTGTTTGTATGTAGCCTAGCTGTTTTTATAGCCTCGCTACTGTTATTTTTCAGTCTTTTTACTGTTGTTTTTATTTCTTTACTTACCTATTGTTCACCTAATACTTTTTTGCACTATTTAGAGCCTGTATGTAAGCATAAGGTCTACCTACACCTGTTTTTTGGCGCACGTGACAAATTAACTTTGATTTGATAGGCTCAATCAAGCTAGTTGTCTTCACTACTTTCTTATGTCATTCTCGCTGGCTCCAAAAGTTTAAAACGTGTTGATAGGGGACAGAATGCGGTCGGACCATCAAATAATTGAAATTTACATCACTCTTACAGATTTTCCACATTGGTGAGGATATTGGAAATGTAATCAAAGGCTGTTGGATGACAACTTGTTTTTAACCAGGACAGAATAGTTTATAACTGACTTTCCCAACATAGCATAGATACAGCAGATCCCATTATTGTATGGGACACTTTCAAATGTGTCTTTAGAGGCCATGCAATTCAATACTCATCTTTAAAACAAAAGCCATTTAGGTCAAAAGAGTTCATATTAACAATGGAAATAGTACAGATAGATAGCAAAAAAATAGTATAATCTAGTACTAACCTCTATGCTCAGTATTTTCCGTTGGCTGCCCCACCACCATAGAAAGCACTGAGCTGGGCTGAACACCTGCATTTTGGAGCTGCCTTACTCAAAAAAAGCAAAAAAGAGACTATTTGAATGCGACTTTATTGACTCAATAATTTTTTGTTTTTACATTGTTTGCAAACTGATATTTGACAGTTATTATTAACCAAATTAAATGCAAATATGCAACAAAAATATATTATTATTATTATATATACGGTCAAAAGTTTTAGAACACCTACTCATTCAAAGGTTTTTCAGGTTTATTCCATATCTTTATCTTAACTCTGTATTGTTGGAAAAGGACCAATAAGTAAGGCTTTCACTGTTAGACTACAGCTATTGTTTACGAAGCGTGTGTCAAATAGAATGTGATTTGATTTGAGTGTCTGGACAGAACGTGTTCTGACCAAGCCCCTTCTCCTTTTCGATTTGCAGATATAAAATTATGCTGCACAGAAATTGCACTTTGGGGAGTATAAGATTTTTTGTGAATTTTAAAGTGACAGGATAGTTAGCAATCTGTTGATGGTTCCACTTAACCTTCCAATTGTCTTAGCATTGGGTAATTCTCTGAGATCTGCAATGGGTCTTCAGGAAAGTGTTTAGATGTTAAAGGCTAAGTGTTGATTTGGGTCGGGATTAGACTCGGTGTTTGATGGATTTCGTATTTTGACCCAGACTTATGATGTTTTGTCCTGCTCTTTCTGCAGCTGGAGCGGAGCTTCAAGTTCATGAAGGAGACAGAGGATCAGCTAAGGATCATCCCCCATTTCTGTTTCCCTGATGCTAAGGACTTGAAGCCAGTAGAGAACTACCCCAGGTCAGCAGGATCACACTCATAATGCACTAATCTAATATAGCGTATATGTCTTTGTAATCATACACAGTTCTAATGTTTGAGAAAAGCACTTTATAGATAGAATGTATTTAGCTATTTATTATGGATCTGTACCATACTTTACTCTTATTAACCTCGTGAACCAAAATACTGACCTTGGAGACTGTGGCCCAGTAAACATTACCCCATTGGGCCTATGTCGGTATTCAGTGGGCATGGTGGGTACGGGCTAGCCCACAGCAATCCAACAACGTCGCAAAACACTAAGCCCACACCAGCCCCAAACGGGCTAGCCCACAACAAGCCCAACACAGGCTAGCCTACACCAGCCAAACAAAGGTTAATCAACACCCATCCCACATCAGCGCAACATGGGCTAGCCTACACCAATCCCAAATCAGCCCAACACAGGCTAGCCTACACCAGCCCAATACGTGCTAGCCTACACCAGCCCAACACAGGCTAGCCAACACCAGCCCAACACCAGGCCAACACAGGCTAGCCAACACCAGGCCAACACAGGCTAGCCAACACCAGCCCAGCACAGGCTAGCCAACACCAGCCCAGCACAGGCTAGCCAACACCAGCCCAACACAGGCTAGCCAACACCAGCCCAACACAGGCTAGCCTACAACAGCCCAACACAGGCTAGCCCATGCCAAGCCTTCAACAGCCCAACACATTTTAGCCCACACCAGCCCAACACAGGCTAGCCCACTACAGCTCAACACAGGCTAGCCCACTACAGCCCAACACAGGCCAGCCCACACCAAGCCCAATAGGGGCTAGCCCACACCAAGTGGCTCATTTCAATACTTGTCAGGCATGGTTAGCACACAATTATTTTCGGGGAAATTTATAGTACCTGTCCTGTGAAAATCTCACTTTTTAAAAGTTCATATTATGTTAACTCATAACAAAATAATGTTGTTGACTCATCCTATACATCCTATGTATTTGTGGCCAAAGCATACATTGGAGGAGGGAAAAAAACACTTAAAAGATCTTAAACTTGTATCTCAAAGAGACCAATTAAAAATGCTTGCCATTTCGTCATAGATTAGCTGGCCAATCAGTGGTCTACTCACAGAAAAGCTGCTTTTCAACATACTTAATTTTAATTTATTTCACTCATATTGTAATTAATTATTGGCCATATTTCATAAAAATCTTTAAACACTGAACAGTGACTTTGTGTTCTGTTGTGTGATGAGACATTTTTGGGGGATCTTGTGCACTGCCAATGATGAGGTCTATAAAATTACATAAATAAGTGCCAAATGTGATATATGAGAAACTTAACACTTTCTCTTGTAAAAATATATTTTGAAAGAAACATCTTGGTCATCCATGATCCCTTAAATACCTTTACGTTTTGACAGTTATGCAATTTATGCATTGAAATACATTTTAATTAATTATAAATAAATATATTCCTATGAAATTGCAACAGTGTATCGGCCCAATATAGGCAGCTTACATGGGGCCAATATTTCTGTCTGCAATGGGCCCACATCATTCTAATATGGACATGTTTGCTGGGAAAGGACAGGCTTATTTCAGGCAAAATGAGGGCTGCCCTCACCAGATATGGGCTGCCCACATTGTCACACTGGGCCAATGCCTTGGGGGCCAACGTGGAGCTGTTGAGCAAGGCAAATTGGCCCAATATGGGAGTCAGCATGGGGACAATATGTTTGCCTGCATTGGGCCCACATTATACCAATTACAACATGTTGTCTGGGGGTTTATATCACAATCCTATATACATACATTTATTGTATTTTATTTTTCCACAGTGAAATGTTCTCTTTTGTTTTGACTGGCGAAGATGGAAGCAGGAGGTTTGGATACTGTCGTCGTCTACTGGTACATTTTGCATGTATTCCTTCAGTACACATATACACTACTTGCCCAAAAGTGTGTGGACACCAGCTCATTGAACATCTCATTCCAAAATCATGGGCATTAATATGGAGTTGGTCTGCCCTTCCACTTTTCTGGAAAGGCTTTCCACTAGATGTTGGAACATTGCTGCGGGAACTTGCTTCTATTTAGCTACAAGAGCATTATTGAGGTTGGGAACTGATGTTGGGCGATTAGGCCTGGGTCGCAGTGCATTTCGGGCAGGTAGCGTTCTCCTGGCATCCCAAACCCAGATTTGTCAGTCAGACTGCCAGACAGTGAAGCGTGAATCATCAATCAGAGAGCAGCGTTTCCACTGCTCCATAGTCAATGGTGCTTTGCACCACTCAGCCGCGCTTGGCATTGTCCATTGTGATATTAGGCTTGCTCGGCCATGGAAACCCATTTCATGAAGTTCCCGACAAACAGTTATTGTGCTTATGATGTTTCCAGAAAAGTTTGGAACTTGGTAGTGAGTGTAATAACAGATGATTTTTATCGCCACGTGCTTCAGCACTCGGTGATCAATTCTATGAGCTTGTGTGGCCTACCACTTTGTGGCTGAGCTGGTGTTGCTCCTAGACATCTCCATTTCACAATAACAGCACTTACAGTTGACCGGGGGAAGCTCTAGCAGAAATTTAATGAACTGACTTGTTGGAAAGGTGGCATCCTATGATGGTGCCACAATGAAAGTTACTCAGCTCTTCAGGCCATTTTACTGTCAATGTTTGTCTATGGAGATTGCATGGCGTGTGCTCAATTTGATACACCTGTCAGTGATGGGTGTGGCTGCAATAGCCAAATCCACTCATTTGAAGGGGTGTCCACATACTTTTGTGTATATCTATAGTGTACCATACAGACAGACAACCACTTCCTGTCGGTGACTGTCTGTCTATGATGTCAGCTGAGTAAATAACCATGATACTGCAAATAGAGATGGACTGGTGGGAAACAGTTATTCCCTGAGATGGATTCAGCGGAAATATGTGTGTGTATGTGTGCGCTTATGCATGTGCTTTACTGTGTGTATAGTGTTGTAGATGCTTGTGTGTTATTTTTGTGAAAACATCCTCAGTCTCTTTCACCCTGCTGAAAAAAACAGCATAGGCCAGCATACATTTCAAGCTGGTCAGTGCTGGTCTATGCTGGTTAGTGCTGTTCAGATGCTGGTCAAACTGGTATGACCAGCATGGTCTAACTGGTCAAGCTGGTCTGATTAGCATGGTCTAGCTGGTTATGCTGGCAGACTGGCCTTCATTGTGTTTTCGCTGGTGACCAGCCTTTGCAAAAACCAGCATCAAAACACATTATGCTGGCCAGCCAGAGTGGATTTTCACAAGCTCCATTTAGAATAGAGAGCAATAGTAATGGATTTTTGTTGTAGTCACTAACTCCGCCATGGCTTGTTTTCCAAAGCCTTTGGAGAAATTAATGTTTTTTTTCGTAGGGTTTTTGGAAAAACACAGAAAATAATATCTGTGGTAAACACAGTCTTAGGTGATCTTATGCGTTTTGTTCTATGAGATCATCTTCATCAGCTGACATCACTTCTTGTGAATTTTGAACCATTTTTGTAATCAAAGCAAGCACATAAAGCACATAATGGCTTGAAAATTCATAAAGGTAATGTCATTTTTGGTTTGATTTCAGGCTGCATCACAACCGCCCGTGGTGGGGAGTCCCATAGGGCGGGTTTGGCCGGTGTATGCCGTCATTGTAAATAAGAATTTGTTCTGAACTGACTTGCCTAGTTAAATAAATAAAGATGACTGATATTATTTATTAGATTGAGCCTGTGGTAAAGGTGAACTGCACAGACTGATTATGCATGTGTTCCGGTGCTCATTAAGAAATGCAGTGGCTATTACTGAAGCCCAAACGGGTTGTCTTTGGATTGTGGTTTAATGTGGGTGTTTCTTGGGTCTGTCTTTGCCATTCAATCACAACAAACAAACAAGGGCAGTAGTGAGTAACTTAGTGACAGCGAGGTAAGCTATTCTAGCTTTGTTATGGAGTTAAGTTTTGAAGTTGAGGACTTCTCTTCTCCTGACTGACTCGCCATCAGCTAGCTAGCTATATCTTGGGGATATTTCTCTGTCAAATCACAGTTATGTCAAGATAGCAAGAAGTACCAGCGTCTGGAATGTGTTTCACGAGACACTTGTTCTACAACACCTTGCTACTAAAGTCAAGTTTAGACATGTTACAGTTGAAACAATATCAACTGCCAACACAATATTCTACAACTGGCTAGTTACACTTTACCTATCAAATGAAAATAAGTTGTGGGTAGAGTACAACCATAGACAGAACAAGGGTTCTATCTGTGGTTATATTCTACACACAGTTAAAATACATTTTGTGCACCAAATTCACCATATTCTTTTTTTAATCTTCAACATAGAAATGCTACCAAAAATAACTTACTGAAACTTGTTACAAATGACGAAGTCATCCATGATTCGCCAAACTATATTTTGAAAGAGGAAGCAAAATGACTTTAAGCATATGTTTTTGTTTCAGACTCCTCCATCTCTACTAACCAAAGTTAATTGTATGGATTTTTTCTCTATTAATAATGTAAAACTAACAGCTGTACAGAAAGACTCAGGTAAAGGCCAAATTACAGATGAGGAACTTCGTGATGCAATAGCAAAAGTGTGCAAAGCTGTCATCAAGGCAGACTTTGAATAATCTAAAATATATTTTGATTTGTTTAGCACTTTTTTGGTTACAACATGATCCCATATGTGTTATTTCATAGTTCTGATGTCTTCACTATTATTCTACAATCTTGAACAGTAAAAATAAACTTGTCTGGTACTGTATATCTTCCATTGCCGATACAGATACTGTAACTATCAGCATTTTGTCTCCTGGTTGTCATCGCCTCGTATGGTGTCCTGTATAAGCCAGTTCCCTGACATGTTTGAAGAATACACAGGGTCTAGTTTGGATGCAAAAAAATATATTTCACCTTTATTTAGCCAGGTAGGCTCGTTGAGAACAAGTTCTCATTTACAACTGCGACACGGCCAAGATAAAGCAAAGCAGTGCGACAAAAACAACAACACAGAGTTGGACATAAACAAACGTACAGTCAATAACACAATAGAAAAATCTATGTACGGTGTGTGCAAATGAAGAGTAGGGAGGTAAGGCAATACACAGGCCATGGAGGCGAAATCGTTACAATTAGCATTAACACTGGAGGGATAGTTGTGCAAATGATGATGTGCAAGTAGAGACACTGGGGTGCAAAAGAGGAAATGGATAAGTAGCAATATGGGGATGGGGTTAGTCGGGTGTGCTATTTACAGATTGGCTGTGTATAGGTACAGTGATCAGTAAGCTGCTCTGACAGCTGATGCTTAAAGATAGAGAGGGAGATATAAGACTCCAGCTTCGGTGATTTTTGCAATTCGTTCCAGTCAATGGCAGCAGAGAACTGGAAGGAAAGGCGGCTAAAGAAAGTATTTGCTTTGGGGGTGACCAGTGAAATATACCTGCTGGAGCGCATGCTACGGGTGGGTGTTGCTATGGTGACCAGTGAGCTGAGATAAGGTGGTGCTTTACCTAGCATAGACTTATAGATGACCTGGAGCCAGTGGGTTTGGCGACGAGTATGTAGTGAGGGCCAGCCAATTAGAGCATACATGTTGCAGTGGTGGGTAGTATATGGGGCTTTGGTGAGAGACTACATCCAATTTGCTGAGTAGAGCATTGGAGGCTATTTTGTAAATGTAAAAGACATCGTCGAAGTCAAGGATAAGTAGGATGGTCAGTATTACGAGAGTATGTTTGGCAGCATGAATGAAGGAGGCTTTGTTGAGAAATAGGAATCCGATTCTAGATTTAATTTTGGATTGGAGATGCTTAACGTGAGTCTGGAAGGAGAGTTTACAGTCTAACCAGACACCTAGGTATTTGTAGTTGTCTACATAAGTCAGAACCGTCCAGAGTAGTGATGCTGGTCGGGCGGGAGGGTGTGGGACGCAATCGGTTGAGGAGCATGCACTTAGTTTTACTTGCATTTGAAAGCAGTTGGAGGCCTCAAAGATTGTTGTATGGCATTGAAGCTGGTTGAAGGTTTGTTAGCACAGTGTCCAAAGAAGGGCCAGAAGTATACAGAATGGTGTCATCTGCGTAGAAGTGGATCAGAAAATCACCAGCAGCAAGAGCCACATCATTGATATATACAGAGAAAAGAGTCGGCCTAAGATTTGGACCCTGTGGCACCCCCATAGAGACTGCCAGAGGTCCGGACAACAGGCCCTCCGATTTGACTCACTGAACTCTATCTGAGAAGTAGTTGGTGAACCAGGTGAGGCAGTCATTTGAGAAGCCAAGGCTATTGAGTCTGCTGTAAAGAATGCGGGGATTGACAGAGTCGAAAGCCTTGGCCAGGTCGATGAAGACTGCTGCATAGTACTGTCTTTTATCAATGGAGGTTATGATATCGTTTAGGACCTTGAGCGTGGCTGAGGTGCACACATGACCAGCTCGGAAACCAGATTGCATAGTGGAGAAAGTACGGTGGGATTCGAAATTGTCAGTGATCTGTTTGTTAACTTGGCTTTTGAAGATTTTAGAAGGGCAGGATGGGTATAGGTCTATAACAGTTTGGGTCTAGAATGTCTCCCCTTTGAAGAGGTGGGTGACTGCGGCAGCTTTCCAATCTTTGGGGATCTCAGACGATACAAAAGAGAGGTTGAATAGGCTAGTAATAGGGGTTGCAACAATTTCAGAAGATAATTTTAGAAAGAGAGGGTCCAGATTGTCTAGCCCAGCTGATTTGAAGGGATCCAGATGTTGCAGTTCTTTCAGAACATCAGCTGTCTGGATTTGGGTGAAGAAGAAGTGGGGGGGGCTTGGGCAAGTTGCTGCAGGGGGTGCTGAGATGTTGGCCGGGGTAGGGGTAGCCAGGTGGAAGGCATGGCCAGCCGTAGAAAACTGCTTATTGAAATGATCGATTAACCGTAGATTTATCGGTGGTGACAATGTTTCCTATTCTCAGTGCAGTGGGCAGCTGGGAGGAGGTGCTCTTATTCTCCATGGACTTTACAGTGTCCCAGAACTTTGTTCAGCTAGTACTACAGGATGCAAATTTCTGTATGAAAAAGCTAGCCTTAGCTTTCCTAACTGCCTGTGTATTTGTTCCTAACTTCCCTGAAAAGTTGCATATCACGAGGGCTGTTCGATGATAATGCAGAACGCCACAGGATGTTTTTGTGCTGGTCAAGGGCAGACAGGTCTGGAGTGAACCAAGGACTATATCTATTCCTAGTTCTACATTTTTTGAATGTGGCATGCTTATTTAAGATGGTGTGGAAGGCCCATTTAAAGAATAGGCATTCTGTAGTAATCCTTAGTATCTTGTTTAGGGTGTCTTGCATTCTTTTTCGTTAGTTTTAGTTGGATTGTGCTAAGAACTGTGAGCTCTCCCACCATCCACACACACCATACATTAAAACTTAGATATAGATAATCTGATGTGTGTTTACCACCACCATTTGTCTGCCCCTAATGGCCAGGAGCGTAAATGCCCGCAAAATACCATAATCTAAAATGCACCCAAATTGTTTCCAACACATCGGCCCCTAATTGCAACCAACAATTAACCAAAACATAAAAGAAGGAGACAATAAAGTGAAATGTGAGTGAGAATCTTCCCTTCTGTGGGTCAGAGTTCTTCACAGGTCCCTCTGTACCCTCTTGAATTAGACAGATCTTGGTAACAGGTCTGTCCAGTTCTCCTGTTCTGGTTTTCAGTCTCAGAGTCTGGACCAGAGCCGCCTTGTCAGGGTAGGTTTCCGACACCTTTCCAATCAGCCTTGACCATCTTGGAGCAGTAGGATCCATGATGATGAACAGGTCTCCCACGGAAAAACATCTCTTCTGTTTCAAGTTTCAAATGTTGTTAGTCTTATCTACGAGATACGCATGGTATACAGTACATTGTCCAATGAAATGCTTACTTGCATGTCAAATCAAATTTTATTTGTCACATGCGCGAGTACAACAGGCGTAGGTAGCCCTTACAGTGAAATGCTTACTTACAAGCCCTTAACCAACAATGCAGTTTTAAGAAAATACCCCCCCCCCCAAAAAACAATTAAGTGATAAGAATAACAAATAAAAGAATTACGTAGAGTTATTAAAGTGACTATGCATATATATTAAAGTGACTATGCATATATATTAAAGTGACTATGCATAACAGAGTAGCATCAGCGTTCCAGAGGGGGTGGGGGGGGACAATGCAAATAGTCTGGGTAGCCATTTGATTAGCTGTTCAGGAGTCTTATGGCTTGGGGGTAGAAGCTATATAGGAGCCTCTTGGACCTAGACATGGCGCTCCGGTACCGCTTACCATGCGCTAGCAGAGAGAACAGTCTATGACTAGGGTGGCTGTTCCTTCTCGATAATGCAACAACAATTTTAAAAAATAGTAAAAATAAGAATATGAACAGAACATAAATGGCAGTAAAAATAGAATCACAAACATTCTGAGCAAACAAAGTAATAAATCACGCAAATATAGCCATAGAAAAGCAGTCGAGCAGGAACCGACAAGACACATGCTCTCCTCAGCGCCGCCATTGTTCGTTCCACTTTTGTCTTTCTTGTAACAACGGTAAGCACTCCTTCACCCATTGTTTCCAGAATAGATTGGCCAAGTACTGAACTTGTCTCCACCTTCTCCTGGTGTAAAGAAGAGCACTTTTCTCACCAGACGAAGAAGACGCTCCCACATTCCACGATGATGAAAACCAGCAGGAGTGTTGAGGTTCCACTTTATTCCACTTGATAGCAAGACACTCTATCTTGCTGTGGTCCAGAGCGGCCAGTGCTTCTCTGAGCTCTCTTTCAGCTTCAATGAAATTTGTACCATTATTTGTGAGACTACCTTATGTGAGACACTTGACATGGCTCTTCGCACAACTTTAATACAGGAATTGGTGTCCAATAACGAACTTCAGGGTTTATTGCTCTGCCTGCCATGCAAGTGAAAATGATACCATAACTTTTGACCATATATTAATAATTCACCTGACTGTAAGGGGTGCGCAACCGGTAGCAGGGAAGTCAGACGCCGGAGAGCAGAACTAGGTAATAGCCGGAGCAGTTTAATAGCAAAACCAATGGCATAAAAATAACAAGACATGGGTACAAAACCCGTCGCGCACCAGTCAACACGTGCACAAGCACCTACAATAAACAATCCCACACAAAGACATGGGGGGAACAGAGGGTTAAATACACAAGTAATTGAGGGAATTGAAACCAGGTGTG
>NC_068453.1:5170419-5177230 GCF_023373465.1 Oncorhynchus keta
AGTCTCTCGGTCCCAGCTTTGATGCACCTGTACTGACCTCGCCTTCTGGATGATAGCGGGGTGAACAGGCAGTGGCTTGGGTGGTTGTTGTCCTTGATGATCTTTTTGGCCTTCCTGTGACATCAGGTGGTGTAGGTGTCCTGGAGGGCAGGTAGTTTGCCCCCGGGGATGCGTTGTGCAGACCTCACTACCTCTGGAGAGCCTTACGGTTGTGGGCGGAGCAGTTGCCGTACTCAGGTGGTGATGTAGTACGACAGGATGCTCTTGATTGTGCATCTGTAAACGTTTGTGAGTGTTTTTGGTGACAAGCTGAATTTCTTCAGCCGCCTGAGTTTGAAGAGGCGCTGCTGCGACTGCTTCACCACACTGTCTGTGTGGGTAGACCATATCGGTTTGTCCGTTGATGTGTACGCTCGAGGAATTTAAAACTTTCCACCTTCTCCACTACTGTCCCGTCGATGTGGATAGGGGGCTTCTCCTTTGCTGTTTCCTGAAGTTCACAATCATCTCCTTTGTTTTGTTGACATTGAGTGAGGTTATTTTCCTGACACCACACTCCGAGGGCCCTCACCTCCTCCCTGTAGGACATCTCGTCGTTGTTGGTAATCAAGCTTACCATTGCTCTGGATAGAGCGTCTGCTAAATGACTTAAATGTAAATGGAAATGTAGTGTCGTCTGCAAACTTGATGATTGAGTTGGGCGTGCATGGCCACTCAGTCATGGGTGAACAGGGAGTACAGGAGAGGGCTGAGAACGCACCCTTGTGAGGCCCAGTGTCGAGGATCAGCGGGATGCAGGTGTTGGTTCCTACCCTCACCACCTGGGGGCTACAAAGGAAGGAAGTCCAGGACCCAGTTGCACAGGACGAGTTTGGAGGGTACTATGGTGTTAAATGCTGAGCTGTAGTCGATGAACAGCATTCTTTCCTAGGTATTCCTCTTGTCCAGATGGGTTTGTGCAGTGTGATTGTGATTGCATCATCTGTTGACCTATTGGGGCAGTAAGCAAATTCGAGTGGGTCTGGGGTGTCAGATAGGGTGGAGGTGATAAGGTCCTTGACTAGTCTCTCAAAGCACTTCATGATGACGGTAGTGAGGTGCTACGAGGCGATAGTCATTTAGCTCAGTTACCTTAGCTTTCTTGGGAACAGGAACAATGATGGCCCTCTTGAAGCATGTGGGAATAGCAGACTGGGATAAGGAATGATTGAATATGTCCGTAAACACACCAGCCAGCTGGTCTGCGCATGTTCTGAGGACGCGGCTAGGTATGCCGTCTGGGCCGGCAGCCTTGCGAGGGTTAACATGTTTGCATGTTTTACTCACATTGGCTGCAGTGAAGGAGAGCCCGCAGGTTTTGGTAGCAGGCTGTGTCGGTGGCACTGTATTGTCCTCAAAGCAAGCAAGGAAAGTTGTTTAGTTCGTCTGGGAGCAAGACATTGTGGTTCGCGACGGGGCTGGTTTTCTTTTTGTAGTCCGTGATTGACTGTAGACCCTGCCATATACCTCTCGTGTCTGAGAAATTCAATTGTGACTACTTTGTCTCTATACTGACGCTTAGCTTGTTTGATTGACTTGTGGAGGAATTAGCTACACTGTTTGTATTCCGTCATGTTTCTGGTCGCCTTGCCCTGATTAAAAGCAGTGGTTCGCGCTTTCAGTTTTGCGTGAATGCTGCCATCAATCCACAGTTTCTGGTTGGGGAATGTTTTAATAGTCGCTGTGGGTACAACATCACCGATGCACTTGCTAATAAACTCGCACACCGAATCATGCGTATTCATCAATGTTATTGTCCAACGCTATGCGGAACACATCCCAGTCCACGTGATCAAAGCAATCTTGAAGCGTGGAATCCGATTGGTCGGACCAACGTTGAACAGACCTGAGCATGGGCGTTTCCTGTTTTAGTTTCTGTCTATAGGCTGGGCGCAACAAAATGGAGTCGTGGTCAGATTTTCTATTGCCAGTTCGTCTTGTCTCGTCAAGCTTAACAGCGTTTTCCCCATGCTCCTGTTTTCTCTTTAGTCCCTGTTTTCTTGTTTTGACACTCCTGCCTGCCCTGACCCTGAGCCTGTCGTTCTGTACCTTGTGACACTGCCCTGGATTACTGACCTCTGCCTGCCCTTCATGTATGTGGGCATTCCTGCATCTGCAGGAACCTCTCTTTATACTTCTCTTGGTTCATTTTTTTTAAGTTGGGGCAGGAGGGGAGGCAGGGAAGCGCTCAGTACGGTAGGTGGTATTAATAACGTTGAATGCCAGCCACCCGATAAACCTACAGAAGAAGGGGTGGGGGCGATAGCGGCTAGCTAATATACACCGGTAGACGGTGTCCTTCACCCCCGCCTCTCAGGAACTGTTTTCACGTAGTTCTGTTATTAATGGTGAGAGCAAGTGTTTGGCAGGCGGGAGCAAAGGACACTGTTTGCAAGCTTAGCCAGCAAGTCTTTGAGGTACACAGCAAGCGGGATGCAGCGCTGTGTGCTATCTAACTAGCAATCTAGCTAGCACACATTATCACTAACTATCAAGCTAGCTAGTACGTGTGTCGCCCTAGCCTCCCATCTGCTGTGCTCAGGGCTGGGGAGTAACGGATTACATGTAATCCGCTACATGAGGGATGACAAAAAAATGTAACTGTAATCTGTTACGTTACCAGCAGAAATATTGTAATCAGATTACAAAAAACTAGATGATTACTTAGAGGATTACTTTTAAATTCAGAAAGCATGTTTGCGTAAAACATCTTTGACAATTCTCTGTTTTCTCAATGACATTCAAATCAGCATTTAAAAAGGCTCAATTTGACCACTATGTTGACACACCGAATGTGTTTGATGGATCGTGGGAAAAGAGCAGAAATAGGTTTCAGGAAAGGCTACAGTCCAAGTCTTTCAATGAGTGCGACTGCTGATCGACATCCAAAGATTATACAATTTGAATAAATGCTTGGAGGTAAGAATGATAGCAGTGGTGTAGTCTACTGTGATACGGATATCGCTTATTACTGATATCTACATAGCCACTGATGTGAATCATACTGCTGCTCTCTCATTTAGCTATTTGTGCCTTACAGATTGAGGTTGTTGTGGACGGCTGTTCACAAATCTAAATGTGATTTGAACCCAATAATGGTTCAATTCAAGAGTTTAAGCTGCCTATGAATTATAGTTTTTGAATCAATAGGCAGCCAATGAAAAATGTGCTCTTGCAACAGATGCTTTATCAAGCCCATGGAATAAAGGGGATTTTATTGCTCAATCTAATTCATTCTGATATATAAACACATTCCATACATCTAATTGATACATGCTCAAGCTTGCACATTTTTGATAGACTTAAAGGGTCAATCTGTAGTTACTTCATCCAATTTTGGACTTAAATATATATTCAGTACCAGTCAAACGTTTGGACACACCTACTCATTCCAGGGTTTCTTTATTTTTACTATTTTCTACATTGTAGAAAAATAGTGAAGACATCAAAACAATGGAATAACACATATGGAATCATGTGGTAACCAAAAAAGTGTTAAACAAATCAAAATATATTGTATATTTGAGAATCTTCAAAGTAGTTACCCTTTGCCACTCTTGGCATTGATTCTTGAAGAATATAACTTAAATAAATAAATGCCTCATGAGCTTAGTTAAACTGTCACACACCATGAGAATCAAAATATAAGCTTGTTTTACTCCAATGTTTGTAAACATTGTAAATGTAAACAAACACTCTATAGCCTCATAACATGGTTAAAACAATAATGTGATATCATGGATGGTCAGTCTTTGCATCCATAGCTCTGTCTATTAATCTGAGAGTGGCTAAATTATTCAGGCCCATCCCTCAGCTTTTTACCAAAACAGACGCAGGCGACCATTTTGTTCATATTTCATCTGTGGATTTGCCCTTTAAACAGCTGCATATTATCAAGATATCAAAGTGTCACCAACAAAAAGGTAAACAATGCAGCATATGGCATTCATTTTTCACATGTAAATAGCACTTTTAGTAGTGCTCAAAGCATGACATTCCATGAGCGCAGCATTTAGTTTTCAACTCGAATCAATGAGCCCAATCAGTCCTCCATGACAACAAAATCATAAACATCAAAGTAGGGCTGGCTAATAACTCCTTAGTTTTGTGGTCATGCTCAGGTAAAACAATTTGGCTAATCTATACTTCCATATTTCCAAGTCCTATTCTTGAAGATAAGGTGTATAACATTTATTGGAATGACTGGAATTTTGATAAACTTTGGTTTTTAATATAAAGATATCATTTAATTATATGTAGTAGAAAGCAATGAGTTAGAAGAAGCCTAGATAACAACCCATAAAGTAAAATTTAACATCCATATATAGCTAGCTATGTAAACTTTAACATGGATTTATCCTGCAATAGATGTCGTTCAATTGGTAACATACATTTTGTCTTCTTCTAATGCCTCTTAAAAGAGGAAAGTAATCTAAAAAAAGTAACAGAATGTAATCAGATTACATTACTGAGTTTGGGAAATCCAAAAGTTACATTATTAATTACAATTTTGGACCGGTAATCTAGTAACTGTAACAGATTACATTGAGAAATTAACCTACCCAACCCTGGCTGTGCTAGTAGAAGGCTGGGACGATTGGTAGACAGTGTTCTTCCCCCTCGGCTGTCGGGCATGGTTTCTCCTGGTACATGGAGGTGAAACCGTGTGCTAGCTGGTTAACGAACAAGCTAGCACATGGTGTCAGCTAACTAGAAAGCACACCCTAGCCTCCTGTCTGCTGTGCTAGCGGGAGCGACTGGTAGACCGTGGCCTCCCCTATCGGACACATTTTTCTCCTGTGCACAGCAGGCGGGAGCGAGCACTTTTGCTAGCTAGCTAACTAACAAGCTAGCTAGTTAGCTAGCTAATGCACGCTGTCGATCTAGCCTTTTGTCTGATGTGGGGGCGTCCGGTGAGCGGTCTCCTTAGCCCCGCCTGTTGGAAACTGTTTTCCTGCAGTTCCGTTATCAACCCGTGAGGGAAAGTGTTCGGCAGGCAGCAGCGAGGACACTGGTGGGTCGAAAAACTCAGATAATACTTTTGTTTCCCTTTGACCCACATTCAAAAGTGTCATAGGAATGCCCACATTCAGGAATGCCCTGAGTGCGGGCTGCAGTTGCACACTTGGGGCGGCAGGTAGCTTAGTGGTTAGAGCGTTGGACTAGCAACTGAAGGTTGCAAGAGCACATCTCTGAGCTGACATGGTACAAATCTGTCGTTCTGCCCCTGAACAAGGCAGTTAACCCACTGTTCCTAGGCTGTCATTGAAAATAATAATTTGTTCTTAACTGACTTGCCTTGTTAAATAAAGGTAAAAACACCATTGGAAGAGTTAGAGGCATGGTTTATTGGGGCGTGGCATTCAGGTTGTTCTTTTGCACCCGTCAGAGTTTTGGCACTATAACAAAGAACAAACAGCAAAAACATATACATGATCAAATACAAATCTTAGAATCAACTATTAAAGACTACCAGAACGCACTGGATTCTCCAATTATATTGAATGCACTACAGGGCAAAATACAAACCCATCAACAGACAAAATTGACCCCAAAAACTACCCTGGGATATGCGCCAACTTTCTAAATGTAATCCCGAGTGGCGCAGCGATCTAAGATGCCCCATAGGGCGGCTCACAATTGCCCCAGCGTTTGGCTGGGGTAGGCCGTCAATAGAAATAAGACTTTGTTCTTAACCTGCCTGGTTAAATATAAAATTCAATTTTTGTTGTCTTTTACCAAATTACCAAACGACAGACCACATATTAACCCTGCACACCTAATTGACAAACAAACAAACCAAAATTAAAGTCTTCTCATGCTCTGTTAATTTCAAAAAGCTTTGACTCAATTTGGCATGAGGGCCTGCTATACAAATTGATGGAAAGTGGTGTTGGGGAAAAATACAGCATTATAAAATCCATATACACAAACAACAAGTAAGTGCGGTTAAAATTGGCAAAAACACACATTTCTTTCCACAGGGCTGGGGAGTTGGCACCATAAGCCTCACCCTCTTCAACATATATATATATATATATATATATATATATATATATATATATATATATATATATATATATATATCAACGAATTGGTGAGGGCACTAGAACAGTCTGCAGCACCCGGCTCACCTACTGGAATCCGAAGTCGAATGTCTACTGTTTGCTGATGATCTGATGCTTCTGTCCCCAACCAAGGAGGGGCCTGCAGCAGCACCTAGATTTTCTGCACCGATTCTGTCAGATCTGGGCCCTGACAGTAAATCTCAGTAAGACAAAAATAATGATGTTCCAAAAGGTCCAATTCCAGGACCACAAATACAAATTCCATCTAGACACCGTTGCCCTAGAGCACACAAAAACAATGCATAGCATGGCCTAAACATCAGCGCCACATGTAACTTCCACAAAGTTGTGAACGATCTGAGAGACAAGGCAAGAAGGGCCTTCTATGCCATCAAAAGGAACATAAAATTTGACATAGCAGTTATGATCTGGCAAAAATACTTGAATCAGTTATAGAAACCATTGCCCTTTATGTTTGGGAGGTCTGGGGTCGGCTTACCAAACAAGAATTCACAAAATGGAACAAACACCAAATTGAGACTTTGCATACAGAATTCTGCAAAAATATCCTCCGTGTACAACGTAAAACACCAAATAAGAGCAGAATTAGGCTGATACACGCTAATGATCAAAATCCTGAAAAAAATATGTTAAATTATACAACCACTTAAAAGGAATACATTCCCAAACCTTCCATAACAAAG
>NC_068453.1:5177330-5178284 GCF_023373465.1 Oncorhynchus keta
CATTTAGGTAACATTATTTTGAGAGCCCCTATACTCATGTACAGTACTGCTCAATACACTATCAATAGAATATACAGTTGATATGTTACTAATGGTCTATTGATAGTTTGTCAGAAGTATAGGGACTTTCAACTTAAACATGCAAAAGGGCCCATTGGAATACTGCAATTTGTATTTTGTCTGAATCTCCTCATATCTGGGTTTTGCCTTCTTGTATTATCCCTTAAGATAAACATTTTTTTTAAAACACCTCTGGCTTCTGATGCAACCAGGAGGGACACAAAACAAAGTATTAGCCTATCTGAAATCCAGAGGAATTTGGGGAGGCTTGTTTAAATTAATATGTGATTGTAAGGGAGCAGAAATTCCCTGTGTTTATGTTCCTGTCCAGTGTATTTCTCTCAGTGGAACCCTGGTTATATTCCAGCTTGCTTGGATATTGCCAAAGAGAAATTAGGGCTGAAACTAGCAGAAGAGTATTCTTACTCACTGAACGTGTTCTTCACATGTTCTTCTTCATTCTCTCTCTGTTTTGAATGACTCCTCCATAGCACTTGACTTCCTCTCCACTCACCCATAATCATGTCATTTTGAGAGAGCTTTACAACATCGAAAGACAACTGGTTGTCATCGGCCAGGATGTCAAAGAAGACATCAGCAGATGTTGAGAAGGGAGCTGGGTTGGCAGGTGAGATGCTACTCAGGAAGACAATCGGCGTTGTTCAAAGGTAGAAGAAGAGGTATGCAGATTATGCTTTCAAAACCCCTTAAAGAAATGATATGGTTCACCAACTACATTCAGCTAATGACCCAGTTAGCACAATGTTCTGAGAATGATATGTTTCTTAGAGCTTGGTGAGGCGTGGTTGTCCTATGGTTATTTTGCAGGCTTACAGGCTTGCTAATACATATTCAGGAATTGGGGGTGGGAACGTTGTGGTGATTCCCACGTAT